>NC_057770.1:1511192-1811192 GCF_014825855.1 Bombus pyrosoma | reverse complement strand
CTTATAATCTATCTCCACTTATGTCTACGATTTATTGCAACTTAGCCTACACACTATTGCCACTTTGGTCTTTTTGCCTCCTTGCTGTGCTACCTTCCTGTCCTTCCACCCCTTCTTGTATTGCTTTTACCCTTCTTTTCTCTATTATCACTCTCAAGTCCATTAGTCCTTCCCCAGTCCCATTTAATATTTCTTCCATTTCCTTTGCTCCTCCTGTTATTTCACATTCTTTTAGCACATGTCTCAGGTCCTCTTCTTCCCCTCCGCATAATCTGCACCTTCTTTCTTCCTCCTCTTTCCAATGTTCTTTCGCTTTGGTTTCGTTTCCGCACCTGAATCTGGCTATGATTATTCTGTCCTTCCACTTCATCCTCCCTTCCAAGTACTTTGGCCTCTCCTCTTTGGTTATGTTCCTGTAGTACCTGTTGTACTTGGATTCCCTTATCCTTTTCCTCCTCTCTTCTGTTTCTCTCTTCCTTCTTTCTTCTACTATTTGGTCTGCAGTCCAACTTACTTGCTCCCCTCCTGCTTCCCTTTGTGTCTCTCCGTTTCTCACCTCTTCTAGTTCCTTCTTTCTCTTTCTTGCTCTTTTCCCTTCCTGTCCGTTTCCCCAGTTTCTCTCTCTCTCTCCTTTATACACTCTTTTACCAGCTCCTTTTCCGATTCTAGAGTTCTTTCCTCGTACCTTACTGCTCTTTTTAACGCTCTTACCTTCATTTCCTCTATCTTGCATTCTTCTGTCAGTATGTAGTTTGGTGTTGTCCTGTCTAAACCTAAGATCCATTTTACGTACCCTCGTTTTACCCTATCCAGCGATTCTTCCATGTTCCAACCCCATACCTCTGCTCCAAACAGCGCCACGCTCTCTGCTAGTGCTTAAATTATTCTACTAATACTTTATGTTCTTTTATTATAATCTTATTCGTAATAACATTTTATGTCACTTCAAGTTGTAGGTAGTTATCAAAAACAAAAAACATGCTGACACATCTGTTCGAAATTCACGGCCGATTTTGTGCTGGGCACCCCCTAGAAGTAATTGTGACGACCTTCACACTCACGGCATGCATTCTGAACATGGAGACCGGAAGTGCACATCCTCGAGATAGTGGAACCCTTCCTTTGGCTTTACATTGTCGGCCCGGTAGATGTAATTCGGATGTAAGCAGATTTTGAGTAAATTTTAATTGAATTTTCAAATTTGTGTCGAGAAATGTCTTAATGATGGAAATGATCTTTGTAAGCCTCAAAATTGCTTACACAATATATGTAATATATGATTACTTATTAGGACCTAAATGCAGCTGATATTATAGTCATGACTATAATACGATGTCTAGCTATATTGTTCACCTATCATCAGTTTCGCAATTTACAAAAATTGGGTTCAAAATATATTTTAGGTAAGCGAATATATGAGTTTAATTGATATTTTGAAAAATTGAAGACGCGAAACGCGTGTTTAAAGAAGAATGTATGATAATTATGTATTGGCCGATTATTCATATAACCGGATCTTTCCACGGTACGCGTGAAAGCTTTCAGCGTCAGAGAAAGTTTTATGGAAAGCAATATCGTTTCATTCCGTACGACATGCAATGACAATTAATTATTGAATTCGCATAACATTTAACCGGGAAAAATGCGCGAATTAATTTTAAGTAACGAAATAATAAATAGAATTTATTAGCAGATATTAATGATAATAGTAAGAATACTTGAATGTAATGTTTTGACAGGTATTGCCGGCCTATTTACAGTATTTTCTAGTGTTGTGTTCACGTCCAGCGTAGTGAATTTCGGACGCAGTGATATTTCTGATTTAAAGTAAGTATTATTCAGAATGGATTGCAAAGTCTAGAAATTCCTTTAATTCCTATTGTATAAAGTTATTATTTTTCAGAGATGCATTATTCTTCTTCTTGCTTATTATCGATCTTTCAAAAGCCGCTATATTAGCACAATTGGCTCTAAGTTCCAGAAACAAAGAAGAAGTACGAGCAAATATTGCTCGCGGCATGTCACTTTTAGGACCAACTATTACGTTAGATACTTTAGTAGAAACTCTACTTATTAGCATAGGATCTTTATCCGGTGTCAAAAGATTGGAAATCTTGTGCAGCTTCGCTTGTTTAGGTGTTATTGTAAATTATATCGTTTTTATGACATTTTACCCTGCATGTTTATCACTTATTCTCGAGGTAATTTTTAGATTTCTGTGCTAATTGTTAAAATAGTTTTATGAATTGTACATTATACATTCTATCTTGTATTATTATTATATTTCAGCTTTCTCGTGAAACTAATGCTATGAAACCGTTAAGTGCCGATAAGATTTTTATAATGCATCCATTAAACGAAGAGGATCAAAAGCCGAATCCGGTAGTAGAACGCGTTAAATTGATTATGATTGCTGGCCTATTTGTGGTACACGCTAACAGGTATTGCATTTTTGTCTTATTTTCTGTTTTCCATAATATATACGAGCCGTGTTTCGTTTGAAATGAACTTTATGTTTTATACATCAGATAACAATAGAAAGAAAACTGACAAAATGTTATCACAAATCTGCCCCATACGATATGTATTTTTTTTACTTGAGCATATTTCTTGTTTGACAGTTTCCTTATTCTTAACTTCCACAGGTCAGGTTCAACTTATTACACAGTAGCATAAATATACATTTGATTCATATTCAATGAATTGCAGAGGAGATAGTATCTCTACGAGGTTTCGGTTTCTTTATCTCCTCGTATGTTAAGTTAGGAAACAGTGTAGGAAATACTTCTGTGTCGAGTTAAAGATGATGATAATTATTAATATCTTTATACTAAATTCAAGTTTTATCAAAATAGTACATAAAAATAGCGGCAGGTTAATCTATATACATTATTGTATGCGGGAGGATACAATAAAATTAGATAATTCATAAGCTTAGGAAGTTACATCAATGTAATCGTTGACATAAAATATTTATTTTAGTCGCTGGCCTTTCAAAAGTGACGAAAGCGAATCTACTGTAGAAGGAGAAGTATCTTCCGTGAATTCACATGTCCTAGTGAATTCTTATAACAAGACAGAGAATTCATCAGAAGTGAAGAATTATCTAATGAATTGGTTGTCAGTCAGTGCCGATAATATCGTGATATTGATACTTCTTCTTGCACTCGCAGTTAAATTTATTTTCTTCGAAGATAAAGGAGACATCGCTAAACAATTGCGATCTAAAGTAGAAGACGATACAGAAGAAAAGGTTGAAAATGAATGTGTGAAAGGAAAAGAAAATGAAAGTGAAGATGTGAATATGCTTAGCATCAAGCTGCCATTCAAGCAAAACTTTAATAGAATGCAAAGTATCTCTTTTTCTTCTAAGATACATAATTGGAACGATGACAAGGAAGACCAAATAGACGAAAAACAATGTAATATAGATAAGCGGGATGATAAAAATCTGTCTCCAGAATCGAAAGTTCCTAGGTCCTTAAAAGAATGTCTCGAAATATACAAATCTGATGTAAGTAAAGGTATTATAAGTATATGTATCCCAATTTATCTTTCAAAATACCGTTACTCTATATTTAATTTTTAAATAATATAGCTTGGAGCAAGTGGGCTAACGGACGAGGAAATAATTCAATTAGTGAAGAATAAGCATATACCCGCGTATCAGTTAGAGAAAGCAGTTGGTGACATGGAGCGAGGTGTTGGAATCAGACGTCTTATAATTGGAGAGACGGGAAAATTTCTCGATACTCTCTTCGATTTACCGTACAAAAATTATGATTATAGTAAAGTATTAGGATCTTGTTGTGAGAACGTTATAGGATATGTGCCTGTACCGCTTGGAATTGCTGGCCCATTATTAGTCGATGGTGAATTATATCATATACCAATGGCTACAACAGAGGGATGTTTAGTAGCATCTACAAATCGTGGTAGTAGAGCATTGTCAAAATGCGGTGTAACAAGCCGCGTAGTTGCTGATGGAATGACTAGGGGACCAGTTGTGAGGTTTCCAAATATCGTTAGAGCAAGTGAAGCTATGGCATGGATGCAAGATCCTGAAAATTTCAAAGAAATGAAGGAGAATTTTGATTTAACTAGCAGATTTGCAAGATTGACGAAGATTCACATACGCATTGCTGGCAGGCATTTGTTTATTCGTTTTGTGGCTACTACCGGTGACGCTATGGGTATGAATATGTTGTCTAAAGGTACTGAAAAATCATTGAACGCGGTAAAGGAACATTTCTCTGACATGGAAATATTATCGTTAAGCGGTAATTTTTGCACGGATAAAAAACCAGCAGCAGTAAATTGGATTCAAGGTAGAGGTAAAAGTGTTGTTTGTGAAGCAGTGGTCCCTGCGGATATTGTTACTAATGTGCTGAAAACATCAGTTCACGCATTAGTTGATGTGAACATAAGTAAAAATATGATTGGGTCCGCCATAGCTGGCAGCGTAGGTGGTTTTAATGCACACGCTGCAAATATTGTAACCGCAATTTTTATCGCTACGGGCCAAGATCCTGCACAAAATGTTGGAAGTAGTAATTGTATGACTTTAATGGAACCATGGGGAGCAGATGGTTCAGATCTGTATGTATCTTGTACAATGCCCAGCATAGAAATTGGTACTATTGGAGGTGGAACTGGTCTTCCTGCACAAGGTGCATGTTTGGCTATGTTAGGTGTTCAAGGTGCACATACTGATCAACCTGGTGAAAATGCTAGCAGATTAGCTAGAATAATATGTGCCACAGTACTTGCCGGCGAATTATCATTAATGGCTGCTCTTACAGCTGGTCATTTAGTCAAAAGTCATCTTAGGCACAACAGGTATGTCTATAAATAAAATAATGGAAAGCCCTAAAAGAATAATATAAAATGAATAAATAAAACAATAAAATTTTATTTCAGATCATCTACCGCAGTAACAAATGCAATAAGTATTCCCCAAAATACTACAGGAGTCAAACTGTCTGTGCCAAATATGTTACTGCCTGTACAAAATGTATGTAAGGAGTTCATAGAGAAGTCTTAACATTAATGCTACATAAATGAGTTCATCTTAATCTGTCACTAGAATACTTTGTATTGAACGTCTGGTTATATGTAATATTTTTTTGTGTACATGGAAGAGCATAAACCAAAAAACTAAATGATTAATAATTTGAATAAAAGTGCAATAGAAATTTTAAATCAAATTAAAGAATGGATTAAATATGCTGAAAGCTTGACTTTGTTGGAAGTAGGGTAGTATTTTAAATGTTATGAAATGTGTATACTTAATTTACAATGAAATGTATAATTAACTGTGATTTTGCGTAACTAATATGGCGCAAAGATTATTTTTTTGTATAAATAGTTATATTTTTACATAGTGGAATATTAATATTTAGCTGTAGTGACTTAGCTAGATTATCATAATGTAAGAGTAACAAATATATAATTGAAAACATGTAGAATATTGAGAGTACAATCAAATTGTTTTCCGTAATAAAGAAAAAAAAATATATATATATATCATTACAGTACTATAACACAAATAAAAATTATTAATTATATTTCTTGCTTTTTAACTAGTTAAATGATAGAAACACTAGGAATACATTATGATGTATAAAATTTTGTTAGTACAAAAAATAAATTTCAATTGAAAATTAAACAAGAGAGAGAAAATACATAAATAAAAAAGGGAAGTGATTTTTTTATCCTTTTTTATTGTGTATGCATTTCGCGAGTAGTAAATAAATTTCTTAATATAAGAAACTCATATCTAAAAACACAATCCAATAATTGCTATAAAATTCATTATTATAAAATTTACATTTTTTCATATGTTTCTTCATATCCACAAGTAATGCAAGTGTGTGTATATGTATCATCATGTTCATTATATGTATCTTCTCCAAACTCGTGCATATGAGAAGCTTTTGATGTTTTATCATATAACGAGCTCCTGACTTGCATTCTTAATTGTTTAATCTGTACAATACAAAAATAGTAAGTTGGTAAGATAAAAATATCTATATTGATATTATTTTATATTAAAGTACAAGTACGATATTAGATTTGAAATACGTTTATCATTACCTTTTTGTTAAATTTTTTTATTTTAGCTCCTTCCCTCTTAACATCACGTAATTCTTTTTCTTTTAATAATTTTTCTTCAGAACCCCATACTTGTAAAGCTCTCTGTTCTATTTGTAGTTGCAAATACAATTTCATTTCACCCCAATTTGCATTATGGGGATTTTTTTTAGTAATACATTTTAATGGAGGTTCTCTTTTATCCAAATCACAATCTTTTAATAAATACTCTTGTTTTGCTTCTGTTTTTGTAATCAAAGAGTGCTTGCCCTTAGGATCTCTAATACAAAAAACTAATCATAATAATCTAAAGTTTTATATTAAAATAATTGCTAGTTCAAATAATGCTTGTATACCTGCAGTTATCACATACAGATAAATTAAATGTTTGTAGTAGATATGAGTCTTTAAATTCATTCTTACATTCATCGCAATGAGGAAAATCTATAAGAATAGGTGCAGGTTTTGATATTATTTGTAACTGAAAAGAAGGAAAATATTAGTTATGAAATCCAGTTAATATTTAGTGTAATAACTATTAAAATAATTAAAAATGTTATACCATTTGTTGTTCTAATTCATCACTTTCTTCTATAAGAAAACCTCCTCCACTATCTATAACACGTTGTCCTTGAACTTTATAAGATGTACTCTTTCCTGAATCTTCATTTTCACTTTAAAAAAGTACAAATGTTTTGTTATACAATTTTTTATTTTTCTAACTATTGATATTGACAACGTACCTCCTTATATAAGGATGAGAAACTATTTTAGATTTTCTTAAAAGTAATGCTTTTTGACGATTTCGCTCTGCACGTTCTTTAAAGTGCTGACAATTTTCTATTAATTCTTCATCCTTTGATGGATCATTTACATCTAACGTAATAGACATTTTTGCAACTGTACTTTTAAAACGCAAGATTTGTTTTAAATTCAGAATACTTTAACCTAAAAACAAATAAAATATATTAAAAAATGAGCATTGTGTAATAATATTGTTTATATCATATTCCTAATAACAGCAAGTACAACTTACACATACGTATGTATAATCCGACAGGTTAAGTATAAACTTCACTATATATTGAATATGTAACTAATAAAGTTAAAAGAAATGATCATATTTTATAATTATAATTACAATATAAATTTGTATTCTTATATATAATACCCTTCCTACATTTTATAATATAATTAAACATAAATAGTGCTTTGTAGAAAAATCAGATAAAATACATATAAAGTGTAAGATTTTAATATATATTTAGCATTTAAAAATGTACCAGCAACTATTGTACAATATGTACTTTAGTATGTATTTCACTTTTATATTTTGAACTTCAATTCTTTAGCTTATTTTGAAGTAACTACCGGTGAATAATGGCAATCCGCCATTTTATCTTTTTAAGAATATATATATATATATCTAAACCAATTCTATATTCCGCGAAGTTTAATTTTTTGAATTTAATTAACCAACTCGAACTTTACATAGCGAATTCGAAAAACCGATTAATATTGTGTGTTAATTATAAGAAGTTGATAAAAATGATAGTTCTAAGTTCATTACATGTTATAAGTTATTATTATGAATATAACTGAATATCACGTTTGAATTTTAAATTAAACAGTCATGACTGTGCGCGCATTTATACATTATTCTGTTGACTTGAAATTTTGTTGTAAAAACTGCAAAAAGAAATATTGGATTTTTGTAATAAATGCAAATGTAATAAATGTAAATCAAGTCGAGTTCTACGTCGCAGTTTTTCAAGATATTAATTTATGAAGCAAAATGATTGAACAAGGATAAGACATAGGGATAAGACACCAACTATCAACATCTTTTTTGAATATTTATATTTCAATATACATATTACGCTTATACTTACAAATAACACATTGTACAAAATAAATATTCATAGTATGTACATATTAATTTTAAAGACGTAGATGCAAATCTAGAAGCTATTAGTTACTGTTTTCTTACCTCTTTTAAAAAAGTCTTTTACATTTCACGAGTAAAAATATTAGTTACAAATTTTAAATAAGTCATCTTTTGAACTTTTATGTCGTACAAGTTAAAATCATAGAAAGGAATGAATATATGTATTTATTTCCTCACTAGAAGTTCACAACAAGTACTAAATGTAGATAAAGATGGTGGTATATCTTCCATTAATCTAATTATGCATAAGGCATGCGCTATATGCTTTCCTTTTTTTAATTCTTGTATAAGAATTTCTGCATTTTCCTTTACATCTGTTAGAGATCGATTCACGAAGACATGTTCAATGATTCGATCAAATATTTCGTGATTCGGATCGAAGTATGCCGTCAAATTTTTCAAAAATAACATTTCTAGTATCGGTGCTGACAATGTTAATTCCTAAAACATAAAATAACATTAGTAGAAATGTGTAAAATAAAAGCATGAACTTGTTGATGTACGTGCTTGTGCATACTTTATGTCTTTCCATAAGAATATTTACTGCTTCTTCGTGAAATTCTGAATTATCCATGTCCAACCTAATATAAATTGCGTGCTCAAGAGGAATTTCTTCTGTGTTCAAAAATTCTTTGAGTACCTAATACAAATAATAAAAAAAATAATTAGTTATATTTAATAAATTGGTTATAATCTAATAAGTAGTATTTTAATAAGAAATTTACATTTGTTGAAGATAATGCTTCTATTAATTCTTTATATTCTTCAAAACTTTGTTTGCTATGTTTGTTTTTATCTTTTTCCATAATAAAGGAATTAACTAGTTTCATCATTTTTAAAATTGGATGTTTATTAACTTTTGTATATTGAGAATCTTCAAATTGTGGCCATTGTAATAACAATTTCTTTGCCTCATAAAAATGATCAACATTCCTTATTTTACTAAATATTTTTTCAAAAGCTTCAAAGCGATCTTTTTCTGTTGCACATTCCCCTATATCTTTTATTAGAGAAGAATTATTTTCTATACACAGTTCTTGATTTAAAATATCTTTTTTGTTCCCTATATTTTCTATTATATCTTCATCTGAAAAGTTGCCCCAATTATCAGTCCATTCTATATCATTTTTATCATTAGATTCAGATGAACTCATCTTAATTTTATCTTTCTCGTTACGTTGCGAATTTTCTGTCGGAATTTCTTCCTCTTTTGATTTCCCAATAGACACAACTGGACTTTGTGTTTGAACAATATTAAATTCATCTAATCTTTTATGATCTTCAATTTTACCGTTTTTTTTCGCTTTAATGTCGTGATGTAACTCAAGAAATTCCGTCTTATTTATTCCGCAGCTTTTAAATAAACATGTTTGCCAATATTCAAATGGTTTATAAATGTTAGATTTTTTGCATTTGTGAGCTGTACTCATCGTTTTTAATATCAAACTCAATGGATCAAACGAATATAAATCTGTAAAATAATAATCTTTATATGCGCTTTTGTATAATTCCAAACAATAATAATACATTGAAGTTTGTATGTATAGCATTGTTTGTGGCAGTTCCATTAAAACACTGTGTATTTCTTCTATATACTTCTTATGTACACTAAATAAATATGCCATGCCTAGTAACCAATCCTGTTGTATAGTATACTTTGTACACTCTAAAAATACTAAAATAAAAAAAGAAATTATCATTTATCCAGTATTTAACTTATATACGTATATGTTATATATAACATATATTATACACATGTATTTAACTTATATACATTTCCGTTTAGGTGAATACGTAATACTTACAGTGATTAATATCACTCACTTCCAAACCATAACAAAATGTTTCATTCAACATAGTTATCCTCAAAAGAGCACGACAGCATTTGAGCTGCGTATTTTGCAAATCTGGCATTGAATAATTTACGTATTTCGTGTCGAGTTCACTAAGTTTACAATTTTTATGTAAATCTTCATAAAAACATGGGAAACTTTGTACGTCATCATCTTCCATAGGATTTTCATATCTTGTGTCATTATCCTGATTATTTGATAAATTAAATTTTAATCTAGATTTCCAAAAATTTGTGTCGCTTATATTTTTTATTAAACTAAATGCTGAATCTTTCATAACATTTGCAGAAGATTTTACTATCTCAGTAGAAGCTTCCAAAACTTTTGGGACAAATTCTTTAGTTTCTATTTGCGGCTGTAAATTGACAATAATTTAGTATAGTTCTGTATTTTTCGTTAGAGGTGGTATTGTTTAGTGAATTTCTTACAGTAGTTAATGCATCTATAAATTCATCTTCACTATCTGCGTCTTCACTATCATTGAAATCATCAGATGGTAAAGCAGAAGGTATCCACAATTCTAAATTTTTATGTAACATTTGTATTTCTATTAAATATATTTGATCTAGTGCTTTGCTCAGCATATCGCTAGGTCCATTGTTTATTGCAAACCATAAACATTTTTGCCTAGTTTTCAGATCTCCGTAATCTCCACAAAATCCTAATTCTAAAGCAACTGTCCAGGCAGGAATATAGTTATTTTGCATTAATTGCTGACAGGTAGCAGCACAAACATTAAAGTCCTTTACCTATTATATTATATTATAGATCAATTATCTGCAATTAAATATTAAATACTAGCTTTAAAATAATTCTACCTCAAGTGCTTTTTTTGCAATTAACTCCAAAACCTTTCCTTCCCGCATTCTACTATTATTCTTCTCTATTCGTAAGTAATTCGCTAACGTTAATAATCTCTGACGACTTTTATGAGCATCTACCCTCTTATTTAAACAGTCCTTTATCAACTGTAGTCTGTCTTGCATTAATCGCACTTGAAGTGGCAATATATCAATATAGAATTCATTCAAAATTTGAAGCGAGTTAATGAGATCGTACTCTTCTTTTATCTGTGCATTATCATCTATGATTAGATGAAGGCAAGCTCTGAAATTATATTATTTATAAAAGTTAAAGTAGGAAATCAGTGCAAGAACTAAAAACACTTACCTAGCTAATTCCATATTAGAGTCAGTTAAGGATTTTGAGCTATTAAAATACTCCTTACTAGCATCTAAAATTAAATTCACTGTTTTTTCATAAGACACTTTCAATAAAGACTGTTCATTTTTCTTAGTCTCAATTAAAGCAGCGCAATTTTGTATGTTAGATTTAACTCCTGATACTAAACGTGCTGATACACAGATTTCAAAACAAATTTCTATGTCGAGACATGTAAAAATTAGACCATGAATTTCTAACATTTCATTTAATAATTGAGCCCATTGTTTTTCATCTGGAGGTGGTACTCTTAAATTAAACAGAGAACATTTTGAAATACAAAACATTCTTATAAAAAGAATATTAAAAAATAAAAAATGCCTAGTCACCTTTTGTTTAAACTTCTTGCCATTTGAATCAGTAGTTGTTTTGCAGCATCAGGATTACTCTTATTTTTTCGCAGTACATGTAGTGTAGTTTTAACGCCATATTTATTTAAAATTTTTGTACATTCAAGTTCTTTATCAAGCTCTTCTAGTAGAGTGTTTATGGCATCTATTCTTCTCATTTCACGGTCTTTGGCGATGGAATCTACAATACGTGTTGCTTTTTCATACATATTAGGATCATTGCAAGCGTATATACAATCTAACGCTAAAATCGCAATATTCTCTATCATTTGAAGAATCTCATCATCTTGAGATTGTTTTAAATATTCAAAAAGTTTAACTGGTAACTTCAAGTCTTCTTTACTAATAGACACTAAGTAGTCGCTAAATAAATGTCTCTGTAATTCTCCGCCCAGATACTGACTTCTTCTTTTTATAAATGATAATAGAAAACTTTTTATATCATCAACAAAACTTTCTTCACTAGTCATGCTCATTAACAATTTAATTTTTTCCAGATTAGATAATTTTTGTAATTGATCTAAAGATAGGTCTTCTATATAAATTTTGTAAATGATATCATCTAAAGTTTCCAAATCTAGCAACAAATTGTCTAATCCATTAATATTATGTAATTTGGCAATTTTTATTAATTGCAAAGCATTATCAATCATATAACTATTCCTCTCGATCTGATAAGCTCGCGACTCGTACCATTTTTGTAACAATTCTGGTGTAAGTAATGTGTTTTTGTATATAGTTAACGATGGATCATATTCATAAAGTGATTGTGATTTATCATCGCTTTCTAAGTTAATTATCTCATTGAATTCAGCTTTCTCAGCCCAATCTTTTTGTCGTAATTCACGCTGATCAAACAGAAATAATTGTCCATCAATGTCGCATTCTGGTAGAAGTTTTTTATACTTCAATGGATTTAAAGTCTCTGGAAAGAAACTAATAATAGCTAACCAATGAGGTAACAAACATTCACCATAGTAAGTGAACATAATTTCAACTCCCCGACAATCTCCATCCTTCGCAAATTTAATTGCATTTTCAACAGCTGAAAGCTGCCGAAATTCTTCGTAAAAGTTTTTATCGTACTTTAACGAGGAATTTAAAATAATTTCGTATGTAAGTAACTTATCTAGATGATCTAGAAGCTTCCTTCTATATTTAATTAAATCCTTTTGAGCGTCAGATAAATGTTTAATATCGATCTTTTCCAGCACTTGATTTATTTTCTGTATCTGTCTTAAGCTTATACTAGCTTCATCCATTTCACTCCACTCTTCATCAGTATTATCTATTATAAATTTTCCATTGTCACAAGTTCCAATTGCTACTAAAGTTTCCAGGTTAGCACCTTTTAAACCAAAATTTAATAATTCTCTTGCTGCTTCGATAGTATCTGGAACTCGAGTAATGCATTCATGTAAGACCCAAGACCTTTTTGTAACTTTACTCAAATGTTCTTGAATAGCATTTAATGATAATTCAGATTTTCTCCACTGTGTCTGATATACCAAATCTGTATCCAAATTATATGTATTTGCTAAAGCCAATGCTTCTTCATATTCCTATAATACAATCTTTTGGTTACTTTAGTTTCAGCTATTTTGAATTTCACAAATACTCATACCTCTATATCAATTTTTCTTGAATAAAGTTCTTCAGGTGTAGTACTTTTAAGTCCAAGGATTCTATATGTTCTAAATAATACTCTTGACTTCTTCTTTTTAGGCTGAAATCTTTCAATGTCAGTGATAGAATACAAGGTACTTTGCATTAAATTCGTTGTATAATTTAATATACTAGCTGGTTGTAGTTCATCACTTTCTTCTTCACTTTCTGAAGAGGCTTCTTAAAAATTGAATTAATATGTTATATTATATGTATAGAAAATATGTACTCTCTAATTAAGAACTATAGCACAAACCTGATGTTTGACTTTCTGTATTAGATTCTCTGTTCCGTTTTTTACTTGTTATGTATGTTTCACAATCAAGACATAAAAAACCTCGATCTGAACCAAGTTCATGTATTTGTGGTTGCCCGGCTAAAAATTCGGGGCTTGAACCTAAAAGATTCTTTAAGTCGGTTGTAGAACATACAGAAGTGGATCCAGAACATCTTGTAATTATAATTGCCTTTAAAAATATCAATAAATTAAAATTAACATGACCATGTATTTAAATATATGTGTATGTACATTTAAATAATAAACATTACTTCTTCTGACCACCAGCCAATATCTATTGGGTGGAATTCAGTAACACCTGGTGGAAACTTTTTTGTTTTTGCATGTCCTAAAGGATTAGGTATATTAAAATCTGGTTGCTCTGATAATTTCCATTTTCTTTGCATCAACAAAGTTGGTAATCTCCATAAAGATATTGAACCATCTGTATGTAAACATGTTAAAAATCTATTATTTGGAGAGATTTTTACTTTAAATATGATAGATTCTGGTTGCAAGCTTAGTGTGGGGATAATGTTCCATATGGAAAATCTTGACTTAGTTTTCGATTCATCATCGAAAGTAAATGATAACTTGCAATATGGATATTCATTCAGGGGTCGCCAAGATGTTAATCCACTGTCTGAGGCTGTTGACTGTAATGTTTTATATAGTTCAGGATGTTGTACTTCCTAAATTGATATATATAAAAAATATAAAAAAGTACATTAATTACCATTAATTTCTGTGATATTGTATTTCCAGCAACATAAAATAAGCTGTGTTTTTCATCATAAACAACAGCATTTATTCCATTTTTATAAAAAGTGCCAAAAGAAAATTCATAATTTGCTTCAAATTCATTAGTTGTTGAAATGTGATATGATTTGAGTAAACCGCTGTATGTGATTAACATAAATTCATAAGACCATTTGTCAGGCTGTGTCCTTGGTTTGAGGAATATCATGGAAGCTATTGCATCACCAGCTTCTAAAATATGAGGGTTTTGGGATATTGTTTTTGGACTGATATTAAAAATATTGTTCCCCAGGGCATTGTAAAAGGAAGCATAACCATTGCTAGATGCTAATACTAAAAGTGTCCCATCTGGACTCCAAACTAGTTTACGCCATTGTGGAAAAGCATCCTTTGGTACTAAAACAATAAAACATATATGAATTTTTGAAGCTTAGACAGATTTAAGAAATCATATGAATTTACCGGCAGCTTTCCCAACAACTGAAGAATATTCATCTTTTGCTTTTCGGATTTCTATGACATTTTCTTGTAAAACAGCAAGTAAACGTCCATGATCTCCAATTGCAAATTTCCATGGTAGAGTAAGACTAATTTGTTGTGATATACTTTCTGGTAAAGAATACCTATTGTTAAGATATCTAAGTGCATTTTTTATTGTCCCTGTTGTAGGCAATATTACGGAATCATTTTTGCATTTCTGAAATAGATATTATATTATAAATGCATAAGAATTGTAGATGATGTAGAATGTGTCTCATTTCAGATTTCTTTTGAACAAGTAACAGTGTAAACTTACTATTAATTCTGGCTCTTGCTCGCGAATAAAATATTCTAACAATTCATAGAGTATTGGTTTATTTGACGATTCGTTTGAATTAACCATTTTGTAATCAGAAACATAACCTACTACATTGACGAAAACATAGACCTGAGGTGGGAGTTAGGAGTGAAATCAGTCAGAATCTGATAAGTTACTAGTCAACGTCATATTCTTGAAGAGCAGATAAGTAAATTTAAATGAAAATTATTTGAATATCTTCAAACATGTTAGTGGGAAACTTTAATTACCAAAAGAATTATGCATATGTTTTGTTAAAAATAATTTAGAATAATTGAACAGTATTGGTGTGGTCAGAGCTTGGTATCTCTATAGAAGTTGCATAAAGCACATGTGTAACACAGTGCACACATGTGAATTTCAAAATACAAACTTGGTCGTGCCTGCAGTTGTCAACAGGATTGCGTGAACCTTTTATTTTTACAATTGAAATTTCTTAAATATTTGTAAAATGTCAGACGGTGAAGATGATTTTATGTGTGAGGAAGAAGAAGATTATGGTCTTGTGAGTATTTGTATACTTAAGAAGGAAATGTTGATATGCTAAGAATGATTTTGGTTAAGAAATAGGTTAGAATTTTGATCTTGACGTATATGAAATTTAAAAATAGTTTAGAAGTATCTTGTAATGTTTAAATAATAGCAAATAATGTTGCTTAGATTTTGTTTAATAACAATAAAAACGTTGAAGTTATATCATAATCTAAATTTCCTTAGGTTATGCTGATGCTTTCAAGATGACACTTTCTATGTTTTCTTTGCTTAGTTATGATAACCGATTGTTTTAGAATAAAATCAATTTCAAAATGATATTGTTTTTGTAATAATTTTAGGAATACTCTGAAGACTCAAATTCAGAACCTGATGTTGATTTAGAAAACCAATATTATAATAGTAAAGCTTTAAAAGAGGATGATCCAAAAGCAGCTCTACAAAGTTTTCAAAAAGTTTTGGATTTAGAGGGAGGAGAGAAGGGTGAATGGGGTTTCAAGGCTTTGAAGCAAATGATAAAAATTAATTTTAAATTGGTACGTCATTAGATTAGTGATATATCTATAAGATATACTTATATTTGTTACGATGCTTGTTTCTTTCAGGGTAATTATAAGGAAATGATGGCAAGGTATAAGCAATTATTAACTTACATTAAAAGTGCAGTTACTAGAAATCATTCAGAAAAATCAATAAATTCCATATTAGATTATATTAGTACCTCAAAGAATGTGAGTAATATACTAATGTAAATTATAAACTAATTTAGATTTCAAACATATTTGTTTCTTATTGTATCTTACAGATGGAATTATTACAAGATTTTTATGAAACTACTTTAGATGCGTTAAAGGATGCTAAAAATGATAGGTTATGGTTTAAAACTAATACAAAATTGGGAAAGTTATATTTTGATCGATCAGATTTTAACAAATTAGCAAAGATATTAAAACAACTTCATCAAAGTTGCCAGGTAGAATTTCTCTAATTATATTATTAAATGAGAATTATTAGTACAATACATATGTATCCCATTTTATTAGACTGATGATGGGGAGGATGATCTGAAGAAGGGTACACAGCTTTTGGAAATCTATGCATTAGAGATACAAATGTATACAGCACAAAAGAATAACAAGAAATTAAAGACTTTATATGAACAAAGTTTACATATTAAAAGTGCTATACCACATCCATTAATAATGGGTGTCATTAGAGGTAGTATAGTTCAAATTAAAAATGGGATTACTTAAATATATCTAATAACATAAAATAAAATTTTTTTATTTATTTATAAAAGAATGTGGAGGGAAAATGCATTTAAGAGAAGGTGAATTTGAAAGAGCACACACTGATTTCTTTGAAGCTTTCAAAAATTATGATGAATCCGGATCACCAAGACGTACTACATGTCTGAAATATTTAGTTCTAGCAAATATGTAAGTAAAAAATTAAACAGGTGAAATAACATATTGTAATATTAATATACTCTGCTGTTAATGCTTAAATGTATATAAAAACAGGCTTATGAAATCTGGTATCAATCCATTTGACTCCCAGGAAGCAAAACCATACAAAAATGATCCAGAGATCTTGGCAATGACAAACTTAGTAGTCAGTTACCAAAATAATGATATTAATCAGTTTGAATTAATTTTAAAACAAAACAGAAATAATATAATGGATGATCCTTTCATAAGAGAACATATTGAAGATTTATTACGTAATATACGCACACAGGTATATGCGGTACATGTACTCTATACGTATCAGGAATTTCGAAAATCTAACCATAACATGTATTTACGTAATTTTGCAGGTTTTAATCAAATTAATTAAACCATACACTAGAATTTACATCCCTTTTATAAGCAAAGAATTAAATATCGATGTATCAGAGGTTGAAAGTCTCTTAGTGTCTTGTATTTTGGATAGTACTATCCGTGGTCGTATTGACCAGGTAATGTACAAATTTTATATCATTTAAAAGTTATTTATTTACTTCATCGTATATCAAATTGTACACAGGTGAACCAAGTGCTCGAATTGGATAAAAAATCAGTATGCGCGGCGCGTTATAACGCTCTTGATAAGTGGACAGGACAGTTACACTCTTTGCATTTAACTATAGTAAATAAGATGTCGTAAAGAGCACGATGCGCGTGAATTTAAAATAACATCGATCTTAAAATAATATATTGTATAGTATACCATAAATACCTGTCTCCGATTATATGAAAAATAAAATCTGTTGTGATATAATAAATTTAGGATTTTAATACGATTCGTTTATTATACCTTCTCATTGTGATATTCTTTCTTGTTACTTTTTGCGTTTATCTATTTATAGTATACTATGAATCAAATCAATTCAAGTCAATTCATTTATAACGTTAGTCACATAGGCTATGCTATCTTTCTATAATTATTGATTTTCTGCTAAGTTGGTATCAAGGGTATTGAGTTGTTTCAAAAATATCACAAGATCATGAACGGATGCGATGTTGGGGATAAGCTATAGTTCCTTGTTCGCTTCCGACACGATACTTTGTCAAGTGTCCGATCTCTTGAATTCTGTCCAATTAATCAAATTTAGAGTACGTTATTTTTTTGCATGTCTATTTTTTGATATACGAGTATGAGAACTATATTCAATCGATTTCTCTTCTGCAGTTTTGCATTTCCTTAAAGATCGAGTTGACAATTAACAGAAAGAGAGTTACTTTATTGCGCCTTTTTTTGGTGCATGCTTATTGATTTACATGTATCATTCAACGAGAAGTTGTTACAGTTTCTTGCGTGCAATGACGATAACGAAACGTCAGATATAGTTTACTTATTTGTTGATCGCATTATCGAAAGTAGTTGATCAATTTTTTGAAATTTCGAAATTCGTAAGTTTCAATTAACGAAATTCTATTTATCTGTTCTAATTTCTATGCAAGTTCGATACAACTAAACACCCTGTAGAAGGAAGTGCTTCAACAGAAGGATGACGAACGTGCCGTCTCGGTGGAACTGCACGACTGGTTTTAGCTCCGTTTCAAGCATTGTTATTCAGTCTACGTTCGCGCCTATGTAAATGTTGGTTAACCCCAGGCAGGACGGGCGGCAGGGTCCCTAGGCTCGTCCTACATCCTCACTGCTACGGGATGGTATAATCCTCTCGTCCTCGAACAGGTTCATCCTCATCCTCGCCACGTTTAAGGTGGCAGCTTGCAAAGCCACGGAAACTTACTTTGTGAGAAAATCAATTTAGAAAGTAAAATCAGCAACAAATATAGTGGATTGTTGATTTTCGTTTCCCATTTCGTAAGATGGATATTTTCATTAGGACGGCTTTCCTTATTTCAATTTTTACGATTGATTGTCAGAGAATTATTCCTGTTCTTATGATTTTCCTAATATTTAAAATATCTATGAAAGTTTTGGACGATCGCATTTCGAAGTATAGAGATGTCGTCCATAGAAATATCCCGATGCGTTTCTATGTATTTTCGTATTAAGGTTCCAGGGAGTGGTGGTTAGAGCTGCAGTCGGCGTGATTAGCGGGCATGCGAGTATACGCGTGAAACGACGTCGACGATAACGACTATGTCGACGGAATCCCAACCTTAATTGGCACTTGCAATCAAAGCACAGCTCGAAATATCTACCGGTATTCATGTGGCTTTTCCACAGATTTTGAAATGAAACTTTCCTCGGAACCTTCTTCTCAACGAAGAGATAGATTCATCCTTCGGATTGCAAACGGTATTCCTCGGACGATCGATCGATGATTCAGTATTAAGATTCCTTTGATCAAAGTTGGAAAAAGGAGGAGGAAAGTTTATTAAGTTTATCAACCCTTTCGAGTCTCGATGATGCTTTGATCTGGGAAAAATGATACGAGTTGGAATAGTGAGCGATTATTATAAAGAAGACTCTTTCAGATGAAAATAACATAAAGTCAACAAGAAATCATAGATCCGACTGAACGTTAATGAACCAGTATTTCTCATCTCTTTTTCTCTTTCGCTTCCTTTTTTTCTCTAATTCGAACATCACGTCCGTTGCAGGTCCATGTTGCAACGTACACGAGGGACGTAGCTCGTGCAGCTGTGAGTAGATTCCACCCTTTGAGAAGAGTTAATTTAAGTGAAAACTCCATTTTCAGTGTCTCTTCCGTTGGAGGATGCCCCACGGGTCTACGCTGTACGTTGAGAAAAAAGAAATATTCGAGTTTTATACCTCGTTGCCGCGCGCATAACTACAGGGATAGGATATCTTCCACAATTTTGAGACGTCTTTCAACGAATTTCGGAAGTCCCCAACTTTTTTCCAGATGGATTAATTGCTAGATCTGGTCCAACTTTGTTACATAGCCGGCAAAACAACAACAGGAAAGAATAGATAGAAAGGGGATAGACGATGGCTTGGGTGATTCATTTTCAAGCGACGGTTGAAAGATTTAAGAATTAAGGATAATGGTCAACGGTAACGCGGAATGATGCCGTCTAATTTTCACGTGACGATTTTTTCTCTGCTATTTCGTAACGCGATCCGAATTGTAAATGTTAAATTTCACCAATTTCTCTACGTAATATTACATTGGGAGGCGAACGAACAAAAATTTTATTTTATATCAGCATCAGCACTCAAGAGGAATTCGTCGCGACGAACGATAATCTTTTTGACGATAATCCGGCAAGAAATAAGTTTTAGTAAAAACGATCGTCAACGACAACTCGCAAGGGGATATACATCATAGGAACAAGCAATACAGTGTTTTTCGTCGTCGTGCGGCGTCACGACGGTATATGTCGGCAGTGCAGCATAATTTCTCAAGTATTGTTCGCGCCTCGCGTCGATTTATCCAGCTGCTAAGGTGGGAAAGGTAGGTCGACAATTCCCGTGAAACGTTGGCTGGAATGGTACGACGAAGGGGATTGCAACACATCTGCCAGTTTTTAGCGGCGTCGCCATATATCATAAGTGCGAGTGAAACGTTCAAGGTGGAGAGGGCCACTGGCTGAGCCATCTATCTTATACGGCTTAACTTGCTGTGTATCCGATGTACACGCGTGAGCGCGTGTGCAAACACTTACGGTAAAGCGAGCGAATCGTGTGTTCTTATTCCTACGTGTACGTATACTACATATATGTGTACATATATACATACATACGTACGTACATACATACGCGTAGCACAGGGATGCGTGCGACGTCGTGAGTTTCGATGTCAAGACAACCATAACGCAATAGTCGAGGGTGACGCGAGAACAGTTTTTCTCGGTTACGTCGACAAAGTCGTTTCCTAGGGTCCTAGCAACCGACGTGTAACTTTTGCCGACGAGTATTCAAGTAACATTCCCTGGAATTGGATAAGACGAATTGGAAAATTGAATCGACTACTTGGAAAACTTCCTATGGATGTCCGTTGTAGAGAAGACAATCGGTTCTAGTTTCTGACGTTAAGATAGTTTTGAGCAAACTGTTTAAAGCTGCATCGTTAACGTTCTCGTTCGAAATATTCGTTCGATCAGAGGACTTTTCCATTTACGGCTGCAGCGCCCAGAGTGAAAAGTTTGCCTAATTGGAACGCTCAAAATGGAATGAATAAAATTTGGACGTTTTCGTCCGTTGGATAGATGACCTTTTCGGACTAGTTTTGGCGTGGTAGCGCGCGGAGAACGATTTGATCCCGACGAAAGTTTGTTCGATCGATGGGCTGAGTCGACAGAGTTAAACGTATCCATGGCCGTTGTTCCATGTAAAATATACGAGCATCGAGATCAGAAATTTTAATCTCAGAGGAACAGGCCGCGAAGATGGCAGATGAACGAGCGTGCAACTAATCGGCCCGCGAACGCCCGTAAGCCGGATAAAAGGGCTTTGGCGTATTGGAAAATTGAGAAGTTCTGCTTGGGATCATGGGCATGAATTCGCGACATTTACATTTTATGATATTTGTCGAGTTCTTCGACCCTTGTTGCCCGCGGCGTAGACATTCCTTAAGCCGAGCCATCCTTTCGTTCTCACACAAATATCCCGCCAAGGACATTCTCCCTTTCTCCAGCCTTTTTTTTTATCACGCTGTTGTGTATTATTCGTATGATATATGTGTGTCGCGATAAAGGAAAGAAAAAGATAAAGAGAGAGAGAGAGAGAGAGAGAGAGAAAGGGGAAAGGACGAAAGGACCACTCGTTACCGAAATAAAAGTAGAAAACGTACGTAAGTTTTCGAAATCCGGTTTCGGGACGCTTTAATTTCTTGTTTTTGCTATCTTGTTCAGCCGCGGCAAATTTTATTTACTGCCCCTGCAAGATGGTCCACTTTTTGCCTGGTTTATTTTCCCTTTTCTCTTCGGAGATAGTAAAAAGAAGCGCCTATTATCACGAGACATTTGTTTCTTATTTATAGGCAAGAATCGTTGAAGTTAACCATAGGAGAACTTCCCTAACGAATATCTTTTTTGTTCCGAGGAATGACCCATTGAATTCGTCGAGCAAATGTATGTACGCTCGTGCCATTCAATTACGGCGCTCATCAATGAAAACGAAAAGAAAAAAAAATGAATAGGGAAGAACGTATCATTCGCTTCGACGTTATCGCTTCGGCAAATCAGTTGAACTCATGTTTTCGTATCGATTTTTCTTCTTTTAATTTGCGCGGCAATTAGACCGTTCTCGATAGAAAAGCGAACAAATTTTCTCCTTCCTTCCCCTTCTGCGCGTTGTTCCACGGATATTTTTTTTTCTCTATCATTTTTTCCCGTCGATCCCGGTAACAGTATTTCAGCAATGAGTGCGCATCCCCATTAATTCCAAAATAATTACGCGCACGCGTTTGCGTACGATACCGTGGCGGTCGTTATTGTTCCACTGATATCTGGATCGCATAAATACCGATATCCGTTGCATTCATTCGACCCGTTATCGTTGTAACGGCGAATATTTATTACGCAGCTGACCGAAAGGGCTGGCCGTTTACGTTGTTAATTCCATAATTGTACGGATACGATACTGCCATGATAAAGCAACTGGTTTCCCATGGAAAATCTTGTCCCATCGTTCTTCTTAAGACTGTTCCCGGCGATATGCCGGATAATGAGATTCTGTCGTGTTATTGTCCTTTTGCGGGAAATACAAAATTAACATAGTTACCTGCGTGATTAAAAACGATATATATATATATATATGGCACGTGACATAACAAAAATTCTGGGTTAGTTGGATCAATCGATATTTACATTGGCTCAAAAAGGCTGTTACTCGCTCAATTCGCAATCAACGAAACAAACGACAAGCATCAACGAAATTTTGTACATGTTCCAACAGCGAATGATATTAATAGATTACGGATGTTTATACAGAATAAATTTTGTATAATAAACGTTAGATATATTTTATATGCCTTTGAATATCACGTTGCAGTCTATGTACTTACATTTTTTCACCTATAAATTTCCTATAGAAGCATAAACATCGGCAGTCTAGATATTAGCAACGATGTAACGCAATATCGTCGTAAAAGCTGTGGTTTAAAGATTAAAGGTTCTTGCCTCTTTGGTCGTTGAATGCGAAATTTTCAATAGATTCGAAGTTTAACAAGGGCGACCGACGAGGCAACGTAATTATCTACGTTTTAACAAGCCACGAATTATTTCCTGTCGTTGGTCCAATATTCTCGCGGCCATCCATGCCAGGAATGTCATTTCTTTGGCCGTGATAGGGGAGTGTCTCGTCGCAGATATCTCGCGGTATTCGCGTTGAGCAAACTGCTACCGAACGAGTTTTCCATTTGCCCTGGCCGCAATTGATCCGTGCGGCCGCGCCTCGCGCGATAACTATCCGGTGGACTCATTTAAGATAAACTTAGCCGAGGATCAGCGGATACGTGATTTCCATAGAGTTTCCTTTCCACGGCTTGAAATGTACACGACGGGATTATTACGAAATTATATAGGATCAATGTAACTCCTACGTGCCGTTCACTTCGTGTGTGACGAGTTCGGAAAGCGTTTCGTTATTTCACGTCAGATAATCGGACCCTCCTGATACTCCTGATCGCACGACCTCCTTCTCGTAATTAACTCGATTATTAAAGATCAACCTTTTTGGGAAATGAGTTTTCTAAATCCCTTCCCGATTTGTTCATCGCGTATATACGATCGAAATATCGTTTCAAGCTCTTCTTTTTTTCAAGCCAAGTGGAAATTACTCAGACATAGAGATTCTTCCTCGAATAAGTTTCTGTTTACGATGGTTAATATTGCCGCGAAATTAGGTCGGAAACATCGCGCTGTGTACAGTTCTCCCTATCTCGATCTCGATATTATTCTCTTCCTGTTTCTCTTGGAACGCCGCATCGCGACTTCCGGAATCTACATCGCTTCTACATCTTCCAACATCAATACGTATGCATTATACCTTCCGTCGAAAACAAGCACCTTAACGTAACGCTGTCAGATTAGTTGGAGTTTCGAGCTTGGTAGGTGTTAATTAGGCTAAGCAAAGATTCTCCTGCTTCGTCGTTCATGTTCGCAAGGACGTCATTACGAGGGAAGACCGACTGTTCATCAATTATGTTGATTAGCTATTTGGGGAGTTTGGAAAAAGATCTGCTGACTTCTCCCTTGGAATACTGATTTCCAACGATGGATTAACTATAACGATACGAATCTACATTACGTGCTTCGAAAAGACGAACAAATCGTTTTTGTTATTGACCCGAGAAGAGTCAGTGAACATTTATCTACATCTTTCGTTTGTCTATTTATATATATGTATATTCTCCATTTATTTGTTTATATCTTTGGTTTCTTATTTATCAGTATTCTCCGTTTGTTTATTTAGATATTTAGCTTGTTCAACATCAGACCTGTTAATTGCATTTCGCGTAACGTCAGCTACAAACTGCCATTACAGACCCTTTTCGTTCAGTGGTTTCGAGTGTACGGCCGTCTTACGCTCCTGGCACATAATTAGCTCGGTTAATTAGACTACGTTAACTGTCCCGCTAATGTTTCGCGTACCACCATGGTTCTCCGCTCCGTTTTCTCTGCAATTCGACCACTTCGCGGCTTAACCTTGATTCATAAAACGTCGACGAGAGGCTGACGACATTAATCCGAACGGATGATTCCGCGAAGCTTTTAATTGGATTGTAACGCGCTTAATAGTTCGTTTATTACATCAGCGTGTTGTAACGAGATTTACGTCGAGTTGAACTCCATCGTTCCATCTCCATCTGGACTTTCAAATGTCTCTTTTTAATGTCGTCTATCGCCTTTTGCCACTATTAATTTTATTCTTTTGTTAAATTACAATTTATGCAACGACAGACAGCATTGTGGAAAAAACGCGTGGATCGTTGTCGATAACGACACGGCAAATTTAGTTTAATCTGTTCGTGTACATTTGCTTTTCGTAACTCCTTTGTATTTCATCGATTATTTAGTTTGATGGGTTTTCAGCGATTGGTTCGCTCTTCGTTGCCAATTTCCCACCGCTCCAGACTAATTCTAATCATTTCGATCGCAGAACCAATAATTTTGTACGCTGCTTGTACGTATTATCGTGTTTCATTAGTAGGTGTATCGTGCGCGTAACGAACGATAACGTCGTAATATTCTCGCCTCTTCAGCCCTCTATTTTAGATATACATGTACACGCACATACCTGGAATAACTCGACGATCCGTTAATTTGTCTGTAGCTGGGAAACTGAATTCACTGTAACTGCTTCTCTCTATTTCTTACCTTTAGGCGGGATCAAATTATCGCCTTACACGTGACACAACACGTACCTTCGATGTTACCTCGACGAAACGGTATCTTTCTCCGTTGCGTTGGTCGCTTCAACGACCGAATTAACTGCACAATTAAACTATCACGGGACGAGTATGCAATTAGTTATCGGTACGCATCGTGTATCCGCAATTTTCCACTCAACTACTCGTCATCTCTGTTTGCTCGTTTATCCGCTACGTTATTTATTCGCTGCCTTTAAAAGTTACAACTCACTGCATTTGTATCGCCACTATTAAATATAGAAGGCAACCGAACATTCGCTATACTTTGAATATTTTATTCGTTTCGGCATGTTTTTGCACTTTTTGAACTTTCCATAAATATCTAAAATGTGTTACGAGATATTTAAATGTTCAAAAATGTACACAAAATGTGTCGTAATATGCAAAGATGTACAAGATATTCAAGGTAAATATTTAGATATCATATTTTAATTATAAAATATTATAATATTTAGAGAGCTGTGTTCGTAAAACATGAACTTGCATAAACAGTAGCAGTTTAACTATCGCATTAAATTCATATTATATTTTGTTAGGGTAATCAGACTCGTTCTCGTTATCGAACAGGCAGGTAATTCTGTTATCACCGTGCATAATTCAAAATATTAATTATATAATATGCGAGGAATAACAGGATCAGACACAATGAAGAGCGTGCAGCGACGAGGAAAAAGGTGGACAGGTTGGTGGTTTTTAAAAAAAATTCTTTCCTGGTTTTCCATGGGGATTACGTTACATCGTGCTGATCCCGTGGGTGAGGATTTTTCAAGACGGCGCCGCTGAATGGAACGATTTACAGTAATTTCTGTGGTTCGCGTTTAGCGCCAGCGATAAAATCCTCC
This sequence comes from Bombus pyrosoma, assembly GCF_014825855.1. Taxonomy (NCBI): domain Eukaryota; kingdom Metazoa; phylum Arthropoda; class Insecta; order Hymenoptera; family Apidae; genus Bombus; species Bombus pyrosoma. The sequence continues at coordinate 1,785,058 of NC_057770.1, read as the reverse complement.
ATTTAGAGTTTACACGGGCAATAGCAGAAGATACAAACGTGTTATGTTCAATTGAACATTTGCGTTCCTGTATATATCGAGAGAGTAAAACGAAAAGGTAAAAGATCGCGTTAAATATCTCGAACAAATACTCAATCGTTCGTAGTTGCTGTCGTAAAGGCAATGTAAATTTATTACAGATAAAGTAAGCTCGTGTTTGTTACGCGTTGTGTTCGGCACACAATCGAGTAGCCAGATGAATCGTACGTGTGTGTTGTACGTGTTAGGATATGCATACGTGTAACAGATATAAGTCGTACGGGTCGCACATGTCTAGCATACATGTCGTAATTTCATGTTCTCACTCTCTCTGTTTCTCTCGTATACATTCGCGCTGTATCTTCATATATCTGTTCGCTTATACATTTACGAAGGCAGCGTGACTGACACCTAATCACAACACCTCCAGCGATACATTATGCAGTAGAAATACTCATCGTATTAACTGGTTGTTTATGTCAGCGTGATGTATATTCTAGGTATTACTTGGTAAGCGTTAGGCCTACATCAGATTAGATAAAGGGATGTAAATGTATCCACGTTGAAAGGCCATTGAAAAACAAATTGAAAATTCGATCAACGTCTTTACGTTCTATTATTCGACGTGTTTCGTTCTATTGGTTTCGGACACAAAGGATTTGATTCTTTTCATTCGAAAAGAAACCTAACTCGATATCACGTCCTCGATCTCGTTACCCGCGACTCACCTCGCCAAAAGTGCACTGTCAGTTATATATTTATAACCTTACGTTCTTCGAAGGTGTTATGTCTGCGATTCACGCTGGGAGATACTCTCCCGTAACAGATATAAGTCGTGCGGGTCGCACATGTCTGGCATACATGTTGCCCTCGTACGGTCTGAGCCGCCCCTCTTTCACCCCTTTTCGCCGTTACTTTCCGACTCTCTTTTCCGGCTGGGATACCGCTGGGAATTCTACTTAATATTGCAACGTATTACCTTCTTACCTAGGCTGCTGTGGCCCGCGGCTGAAATCATACACCGGGTGTCGAGTTATCGGCGTAAATCTGCGCTATCGAGGCTGGCGTCCGGATCAAGAGGTTGAGCTGATTAGAGACACTAGACTAACCGGTTGGATTCTCTGTCCGTGTGAAACATTGAGATGGCTTTAAGCTTATAGCGTTGAAATAGTTATTTCTATAAAAATCGAAAGTCAAAAGAGAAAGGCAAGCTTTGAGAAGAATCAAATATGTAATAATCCGTAATATTCTCTGGCGGACGGTTACTAGAAAACCATCACGTACCATTCGCACGAATCATTACGTGTAGTTGCATATCCGCATGAAATACTGTTTTACGCAAGATAGAGCCGTAAGGCGGGAAATAAGGAACGGCTGGAAGCCAATATTCCGCTCCCATCTGACCGTTTTCTAGCGAGAAAATTCCACGGGAAAGCGACCCACCGATTAGGCTACTCTATTTCCTGGGTATGGCCCCTCGTCGAAAGTAACGACGAAATCCTCCGGAGACTTTCATCGATCGATGCCGAACGTTGTGCAGCAACGGACAACTCGAGCGTTCGGCCGGCGAGTATTTGCCCGGATAAAAATGGTTACGACCGACTCATGCTACATCGGGCTAAACGTTGACGGTACAATATTGCGACGTGCACGTGCACAATCGATGGGGGGCTATCGATGAAATATCGTCGAGCGTGCAATATCTCGTGCTGCGACGCGCCCTTCGATTATCGGTGACCGAATTTCTTCGCGATTCAGCGAATTCGCCTGTTGTAAATTCGATATCGCGCCTACTTCGTCCTCGTCGCGCCGCGTCGCGTCGGCCTGGTCGGCGGTTGTTGTTAGTGGTGCTTCCATCCGTTAATAAATGATCGCGTTGATAATGTTGCCACGCTGTAAATCCGATAGCATCGAATATCGGTAGCGCTCGTGCTCTTTGTCGTTTGTCGCTTGATTTCCAACGTCAACACGGACGAGTTTATAAATTTTCAGCCGGTTAAAAATTTTCATAGGACGCGCTGCTCGAAATCGCCGATATATTTAAAATTCAAATTGCCGCGGCGTATCACGCGCGCGATCATTATCGGAACTCTCGGATATAACGTGTATCCGGAATGACATATTTTCTCGCTGGAACGGTAGATGCCGATGCTTTCTTGCGACGCGATATTGGACGTTTCTACGTTTCAGAGAGACGGGGCGAGGAGGCGACGTGTATTTGGCAAGATCTTACGGCTCCCTTCTGCGGATATGACGTAAATCCTCACGCTCTGCACCTATTTGCACACCACGTAACGTGTATCCCATCCTAGAATATTCAAAATACAAGCTGAAAGTTCCCAAATCCCGTTTTAAATCCTTGGTTTTCTTCAGGGTCAAAAGCTTCGTACGCTCAAGGACGTTCGAAAATCGTTTCTCAGAGTTGGGAACAGAAATTTTTTCAATTCAATCCACGTGTATGTTTGGAACGATGAAACAGAGGAATAGAAAGGTCGAATGGATAGGGAGGACAGAAAGAGAGAGAGAGAGACAGAGAGAGACCGAGGATCATCTGTAGTTTACGGAAGTGCAGGCGAGCCGTGAACCGTGTTTGTCTTGTCCCGGTGTCGCGCTGCGACGTACAACGTCGAATTATTACTCCATAACCCGTTGCTTTTACAGGCTCGACGAGCTGACTGATACGCGACACACCGCGCAAGCAACAACATATACCTGTCGCGTGATAAACGTCGATTGTCCTATTAATCGCTGTTTCGATTCGAACGCGCATAGAATGGTTCTGTCTGTTGCACCGTGCGTGTGTTTAGGTTTGCTCGAAAAAGGTATAGGAGAAAGATATAGAAAGGTCGTGGATTGTTACCAAAGATCATATTTTCATTGGAATAAGGGGATTCTTCGAGGGTTCATAGGTTTCTCGTCCATAATATCAAGCTGCTTTTGTTCCAGCGTGCCTAGAGTCACGATGAGAATCGAAGACGAGGAAGCAGGTCGTATATAAGCGACACAATAAAAAGGGGACGCCGATGATGCTCGTTCACGAATCCAAATATCTCCGAGCGTCATATTGTCGGCGTACATTTCGGTCGCTCCTTTCGCTCTCTTCGCACGAGCACCCTCGTTAAGCGCCTACGTGTTCGCGATTCTCAATCGACCGGTCCAGCCGTACTAGCGTTACTTTTGATCGCTGGATCCACCGCACGCTCCTTCCTTCGGGCAACGCCTTTAATCTCTTCGCTTTCGGTTCCATCCAGAATTAAGGGCCCTGGTCGAGCACCGCCACTACCTCCGACGCCTCTCGCCGTGCCGTTTCACCGTCGTTGCTTCGTAAACGAAGATTTGTTCCGGATTTTCCGAAGAAATTGAAATAAGCTATATCCCCTTCGTTTCGGAATAGCATGCTCGTATAGACATAACCCAAATCCATCGTGTATCCATCGGATACGCAGGAGAGATGTATCGATACATTGTGCATGCGCGGCCAGTAATACCGGTGTATCTACGGCAAGAGTTTGGACATGGGAGCACGCAAGAAGGGACGAACGAAAGGCGAACGTTCTACCAGCTATGTACGTCACGTCTGGCTTCTGGATTACATTTATACCCCCACGCAAGCTATAGGGAAGAGGGTGAGCCCAGGGGGCCGATGCGCCAATACGTGCCTATAATCTTCTACTTCGTCCTCTTTTGCTCGCTTGCTCGCTCGCTCGCTTGCTCACACGTTACCATTTCGTTTCTGCTTCTCCACGATTGTAGACTTCTCGTCTGCGGACTACTAGCGCCTTTTCTCGAACCTGCATCTACGTATCCCACTTTTGCTAACACGTCGGTCCTTGCATATTCCACGCGAGTATATGTTATTTCTCTTGCCTTATCACTTTTCGCCTTACATTCTGCTTCCTTTTTTCTTCACATCCTTTCACGTATGCCTTTTGTCTTGTTTTTATTTGCCTCTCAAGTCGTTCTTCTCCCTCACCGTCCCTCGTTGTCCGCGCGCTTCCCTTTACACTAACTCAGAATTCCGACTTCGGCCATTCTTTCCGTCATGCCCCGTTTCGTTTTCGGTCTGCAGCTTATTTTCTCCTTTCAATTTCATCGGATCGTTTCATCTTTTCAATCTCCAAACTCCTCTTTTGCGTTCCTGCGCTTTGCTACACTTTTCTATTCTTCGCCTCTTTCTTCGGAGCGTTCTTGTCGCTCCGTTCTTCCAGCCTTTCCGCGTCGCTTCTTTATTCCAGCAGCATTCGTTTACTCGCGAGCAGAGGCAACAACTGTCGTCGACTAGAGTAACTCTCGGCGACGATGATTCTGTGTGGACGATCGTAGATCCTCCAGACCGACTCTATTACTCCTACGGGACGTTTTATTTCTGAACGATGTCTCGGTCATGACTCGAAAGTTTTTATCGGAAGATTTTGCCCCGCATTCTCCAGCGTGCTCCAAAAGCCTTTCGAACAAGTCTCGGTTAAACATTTCTCTAATTATTCCGCCTTCTACTAACCCTTGTTTCAGTTAATTCACAAGTTGCCAATCTGCAATTGTCTTCGGCAATTTTCGAATCAGAGGAGACGAAGTTGGAAGCAAAGTATTTGCAAACATATTTATCGTAGGTAGTTCCACAGACAGAATACGGAGAATAATCCAGTGTGAGATAGTTGTCGTTGAGTACATTTGATGGACGCATCTTCGCGAGAAGTTGGCAGACACCATAGTCAGAATGAAACTTTCATTACCCGCTATAAAGTAACCGCTGCACGTTTCTCTCATCCCCTTCCATTGCGATTCGAAAATAAAGCACTGTTCACAGAAGAATCTCGATTTTGATCATCGCCGGTGCTGAAAAAGTTGATCTGTAAAATTCCAAGCCACAGCTGTCGTGCCAGCCTCGGAATCCGTCCCCTTTCGTGATTTACGAGGAAGGCTTAACACGGACCCTCTGGTTTGTTTTTATCAATAGTTAATTCGCAATTTACATCCGTTTAAATATTCATACCGGCGTGGGCGCCGCCGACGCGAAAACCCGGGGCTTTCGGTCCTCCGCATACTTATTCCAAACTATGCCTGTCTCTCTCTCTCTCTCTCTCTTTGTTATCCAGCGTTCTCCGACACCCTTCCTTTCTCCTTCTATCTCCTTTTCGTCTTTCCCGTAAACGCCCAGTGAAGTTGTGTGTGAGCAGCGATAAAACCCAGCGGGATACGTTCGAATACCTTTGCACCCGAAACCTCTCACGCATTAAATTCTAAAGCCGCTTTCTAGTTTCGGGCTGCATCGTGCATCCTACTTCTCCTTGTCCTTGTCCCTTCTTTCTCTCGCTCTTGCTACCGGTGTTCAACGTTACCTCGTTCTTCGATGGTTGAACAAGAGGCAGACACAGAGACGAAGGGGAAAGGGAGAGTAGAGCTTGTGGCGCGAAACTTTGTCCATGGAAAACGGTGGCTGCTGGTTACCGATGTAACGCTCACCTTCCCGGTGTTTATGGTCGGATAACTGTGCATTAAGGATCACGGATTTTGCCGCGTCGCTCGCTTGATTAATTAGCCATTAATTAATGCGTTAGCGCGCTTGCTACTAATGGAAGGTGAAAATTTTATTATCGTAACGGATGATGACGAATTCGTGCTGTCCTGGTATAGCTACTGGGATCTGATGGAGGGATCGGCGATGTAACGCCGGATTAAAATCACGGTTAATGAAAAGCGAAATTACACGCGGCAACTGTAAGGGTTGAAAGGGGAGGATCGTGCGAAACGAACGTTTTAAACTTATCAACCGATGAGGGCATAAATTAATTAATTAAAAGCGGCTGGTCGCGGTACGATGATGCGTCCGCCCAGAAGAGTGCGTTTATCAAACAATTTTCCGTTTGCCCTGTCGCTGGTCCGCAACACAACGCGATGTAACCACAATTAATTAAATTTAATGACCGAGTGACAGTGGCTTTATTAATTAGTAAAATTAACCGCGTAACGCACCGATACCCATTGAAGAGCACGGAAATGGAGTTTGAAAGTACGTGTAACGCCGATTCTCACTCTCGCTCCGCTTTATTAATATCATTTACTATTTAATTTGATTTTCTCTCTTTACTGCGATTAATTTTTTAATACAAACAAACTTATACGTTTCTTCAAACTTCTGTTTCGATCGATTATCTAAATATTTCCCCAACATCGTCGTCGTTGTTTGCACGAAACATTTCGTATCGTGTAAACAGAAATCGCGTTCATTCGTTTTATAAATGAAATCTCTCGCGGAATCTTGTACACAGATTCGACTGTTTCAGCGTTCGCGAAATCGAACGGATCGTTGTCTCGTCAAATATTTAAGCGTTTTTCCATCGAATTCGGGAATTGGCGAGTCCAATGTCAGCAGTTTCTTCTTATTTCGCGCACGTAAACCCGCTTTACACTCTGGCATGTTCGGCACGGTTACCGCGGCTTGTCAGCTCGTAGGTATATTTCCGTGTTTTATTCATGAAATACGTAGCTGTCTATCATATTCCCAGATAAGATTCAGCGAGTGTAGACGCGGTATATCGCCGCGTGAAACCTGTCGCTCCACAAACGGAAACCGACGTAACAAAAATAACAAATCGCGAGTGCAACCTTGCCATCGATGCTCTTTGTGCCTGTTTTAGATTATTTTTATCCCGTGTCACGATTTACTGACGTGTTTCACGAGAACTGGAACAAATGTTATTATTAGAGTTGTGGTCGTACTCGGCCCTGCCCTAAAACCGACACGATAGGTCAAATCTGAAGCTTGAAAACAAGTTACGTTCTATATTATTCCCTGTTCTTTTTTAGTGAATTTTCTGTCAATATTCCTGTCCATTCTTTCCAAACAGAAATTTCATTTACTTCGATTAATCCAAACAAGGAATACGGACAAATTTTGACTTGCAGAGATTGGCCCTTTCTAAATTTATGTTACGATATTCATGGTATTTTAAAGATGGTTTCGGGCGCGAAAGAATTGCTATTTATAACGATTTTTATCGATATTACGATATAAACGGAAAGTGTATCGTTTTGGGCGTCAATTCGCGGGGATTTTTGGGAAATCGGACCACGAGGCGGCACGCGAATTCGCTCGACCGCAACGGTAGATCGCGAGCACTTCGATTATTACGGTTATCGCGCGCGTCACAATGCCTTCGTGGCTGTGGCTCAGCCCATGCGACACGTGCATTGTAAACATGGGGGTTGGCCGCGTTATATGATCGTCGCAGGTGCAAAGTTAAATGTGCATGGCTCCGTTCAGCCTTGGTTTACGGAATTTGCACTTCAATATCGATGTTCCGGAGCTATTCGCGAGACCGGCGTTCGACCGAAAGTCAGCCAATTCGTACGGCTAGTTGCAGCGGAAGTGCATACAAGAACACGCGAATCCAACCGCATTCACGATCGCGTGAAAGATCAGATATCAGATGCGCTTTATTCTCTGCTGTTCATTTTTTCCTGCGATTTTCCATTTTTCGAATCGTTTGTGAAGCTGTTCCAAAAATACTGCAGCGTAATGAAATAACAAATAATTAATTAATCTCTTTGAGAGTTTCATCTTGGATTCATCGGTGCGGACGTTGCTCGCATAAAAATTCTACATGGTTAAATTTTCGCGTGCATTCAATTTTAATCAAATCAGTTTTTAATTTTATTCGCCGTCGATACTCGTCAAGCATCTCGATCTGCTTCTCAATTACATGTCATTCCAAATGAATTCTCATTCCCACGATATATGATACACTCTGTATCTTGTCTATCGATTCACAAAAATATTATATGTAATATAAAATATTATATCGAGTATCATACAGTTTACTGTAAGCTACGTGGTCGATTGCCGATTCACCGTATTGCTTTATAATTATTCCTTAACGTGCACACCGTGGACTCGCCAGCTAGATGAGGGCCGGACGTGCGCTTTGGAATCTAATTACTCGTTAACCGCTTATAGACGTGGACTACCGACCGGGGACTGGAACGTTATTATTGCCGAAACGACTGAAATCTGGCTGTAATTAAGCATTTATTGCTTTTTGGTCTTCGCAAGTTTAGTGGTTTAAACGTCATTATCGTGTCTCAGGTCTGGCTATAAACTGACTTTTACTACTTACCACTTTGGCATTTCCAGAGTTGTTGCGAACTTGACAGCCTTATTAAAAATACGATAACCTGTTAGAGATACAAACTAATTCTAATAGCCTATCGTAAAGTTATCCCTTCTGAAACTTAGATCTGACAAGTTTCAGATATTCACCGTGTCCATTTTGAAGTTATAGCTTCGCACGAAAGTATTCGCGCGTATCAACGAATGACACGTTGGTAGGAGACGAGAAATATTTTTAAAAGACGATTCGATTCTTGACCCTGGCGTTTGGAAAAACGTTCGGTGAAAATAAGGACGGCCAGCTGAAGCGGATTAAAGCCGAGTTCTCTGTAAAGCAGAGTCCTGTAAAGCGTATCCCAGGAGCTGATATATCTCTAGTTTGTAGTCCGGCTACTAAAAATCCTTTATTTCTAGGCTGCAAACGAAAGGCTGGCGAAAGGAGAGTAAGAGAGGGCTGGTTGCGCACCATCTGCGCCCTTCTCACGCTTTTAGCCAGTAGTGCCAGCTAGACCGACAATAAGCTGATAATTGAGCTTTTGAATAATTCCAGCTATTTAATCCTGGTTTAATAAAGCTTCCCGTTTCAAAACGCTCGTGAATTTCATTAGAGGGACCCTTGACTGGAGAATCGCGGGAGCGACATTAATGCGCGCAATTTAGTCTCTCTTTCTTTTTCCTCCCCCAGTGTTCGCGCTGTCTCTTCTCGTTTTCCCTTTCCTTTGCTTTTTTTCGGTCATCCTGGAAAAGTGGACGTAATTTATATAAAAAAGAGGAAAAAAGGAAAGAGGAAAGAAGGGGAGAGGGAATGAGAGAGGAAAGAAACAGAAAAAGCTTGCAGGTATACGTAGTACAATGCTAGCCGTTACGTCGTACAAATTTGGAGGTCGGTCGCTTTTTATTATCCTGAATCATGCCACTCGTTTAACGCGATTGTCATAAACCGAAAGAAAGGCACTTTCGTTGCGTGCCTCTTTGTTTTAAGAAATAAAAAATTATATCTGGTATCGCGAATTTCACGATTGCAACGACTGCAATGGATGCATTTTTCCTTATCGGCGAAACGACGAAAGTTATTTGCCCTTGATAAATAATTCTTTCATAGGATATTCGTGCACGTTCCTAAACGAATCGCCTCTTTCGTTCATTTGAAATTCCGTTCTCTGGGTAACAATAGACGTCGCAAATCCGACCTTGCTGCAATCAAATTTCCATCGATGCAGTTCGCTGCATTCTCCGCGAATACACCACGGGGATATGGGGTATCAAAAGGCCAACCTCCTACGATACGAGTTTATGCAGTGGAGCGTTTAGTGGCGTAGGTTCTTTCATCGGTAGATTAGTTAATTTCGGTGCAGCTATATCCCAGTCCCTGGATCCCTGATGTAATTAGCTGCACAATAGGAAACAGCTGACCCTCTATCGTATGGACGATGTAACGTCTAAACCAATCTCCGCCAACAGGCAATTATTACACCTGTATTTCATACGTCCACCACACTGTTTTCGAGATTCCCCAAACACGACGAAAGTATTATCGATACTCAAATTCTTTCCACCCTCGTCGTTCTTTTACGATGTCACTCGGATCAATTTCAATATGTAGTGCCGAGTCTAGGTCGATTTCAATACAAAATTTTCCCCTCCGTGGGATTCGAACTTTAGAATTTATATCCGTAAGTACCTTGACATTTGAAAGAATCGATCTTCACGAAGGTAGTGCTCCAACTTTCAAAGACGAAACGATGTATCTTACGTACTACAAACGTTAGCTACGGTATACAGGGTGTTCAGCTACAGGTGTAACTAAATTTAAGGGGCGATCTTTGAATGCGAAATAAGACGAAAATAAAGAATAAAAAAGTAGTTGCTGATAATTAAAAATCGATTGAAAGGACGCGAGCAAACCTTCTTACATGAACGAAAGTAGGGCAGTTCGAACAGCTGGAGTACAGTGATCCCAAAACCGGACATGGAGGGCAGCTTATCTCGAATCGGCTAAGGCTATAAAAAAATACACGGTGTCGTTTAAAAAATTCAACGTCACTTTGATACGAGAAAATATAAGATATAAAAATATAAAATTAGCCTGTATATGTATGTATGTATGCGCTGTACAATCTAAATATTTCTATTAACATGATTCATCGTTGCTACTGTTAAATCTCCCTTTAATTCTTTCCACGATTTCTTCGTCACCCACGTCGTACGTATTGTTATTTTCATTGTCAAACGCGTTAAAATTACCCTAATTTTCGCCTGTTTTCTTCGCTGGACCCTGTGCTCGACGATTCCATGATTTTATAAGAAACGGTACAATAGTAACGAACACATAGGTAGGTGTATTTAAAATATTTGTTCCCCCTTGCTGGTCGACATTATTCCGATCGAGCGGCCGAAAAAGACTTGGAATAATTAACGTCCTATTGTATTTCGTAAACTAAGGCTTGGTAATGGTTATATTATGTACACGCCAAATTATTCATTATCGGGATGTTGACTTTCATAACACAATAATCTGGGTCACTAAAATCGATAGAGTGTAAAATTTTCATTAACGAAACCACGAAATGGAAACTTTTGTCGTTGCGTTGCTGTTATCTCACCGATATGAAGGCGATACCGGTTTTAAAAGGCAAGTCGCTGGCGTTTTATGTAACGGCCCAGGATAAAATATAAACTTTTCCAGCTTTCTGCGAACATTATTTGGTGGTGTTGCTAAAGCAGAATATTTTATAAAGATTAAAATAATGTCAGATATCGATAATCGCGAGGAAAATGAATAAACCTGGTACCAGTAGAGAAGAATATTCTATACGTTGCGTATTAAAGTTTCCTCTAGCCGACAGTAGGAAATCTCAAGTTCCATTTTCGAAAGGCATGTGTCGATAGTTCGAGAAAGACTCGAAAAAGCATTGCATTGCAACTGTATTTGCATTGTTAGAAAGAACGTTGGCGGACAATTTTAGTTTTAGATATAAATACTGTGTTTTTTTAAGTTGAAACTGGTCTTTAAGTTACCTCGGCCTATCTAAACTACCTGGAAAACGTATAGTTTCCGACACCATTTATCTATCGTGTGTTTGTCTTATTACTCTTATAATAGCAATTTTTATCTGCAGATACAGCGGACAAGGTTTAAGGAAAACTCGAAAAAGTATCGTTGGTCGGCACGAGTTGCATTGACATTGTTAAAAAGAACGTTTGCCAAAGAATGTCAATCTCATATATTTATACTATATCTTTCAAGTAAGAACTAGCCTTTAGATTATCCCAACTTACCTAACACAGTCGACAGAACAGGTAACTCGACGTAACTTACCCATTCTATGTTTTATCTCATGTTACTATAGCGACTTTTATTTGTAGATATAACGTGCAAAGTTAAAAATATCCGCACGGTAAGGTTAAATATAATAAAATTCCGGCAATTCCATCGGTTAATTCCACCTTAACGAAAATACACTGATCAACGTTCCTTCGTTAAACGCCTGTTATTTATTGCTACGTGTTATCTTCGTGGAGCACACACTGTCCAAACAAATGCGTGTTTTTAGGCAGAAATTCGCCATATAAAAATCACGAACACGGTGCCTTCACATTAAAAGCAAAAACGCGCTGAAAAGGTGCTAACCGAACGGATATCCTCGACGAAAGTCATCATGCCGCCATACCTCGTAGCTTTCTTACTTGTCGTTGTGGTTCTCGCCGATTGTAAGTATTCTGCGTTGTCTTCAAATCTTATCTGCGTTATTTTGCTTCTGGCTTTTCATAAATGCCTATGCGATACCAGTAGGTTCGACTGCACCCGCATCAGTTTGCTCAACAAACGAAGAATGGATTCGTTGTGGACTGTCGTGCGAACCCAGTTGCGATGATAGACGCCCGAATATCACAAACCCCTGTCCCCGTAGTTCCCGCAGTCCCCGTAGTCTACGTATTGAATTTTTTCCAGGTGGTCCTGGTCCCGTGAGTATTATGAAATTATTAGAGGCGTACGAAAATCTAAGAAAGTGGAGGGCCTCGATGCTCGGGACGGGTGGGAAAGAGACTGGGTGATTATTGATCGAGTAATCGGCAGATAATATCACGATAGATATAATATAATATATCTATCACGTTTCTATCGAGATTCACGACAAAATTGGTAATAAGATACTTTCTTACAATATAGGCCACTCCCATTTGAATTAGCAACAGCGTTTACTCTGCTGTATCGGTCAAATTATGAAGATAAAGGAATAATATTTGTATAATCGGTCAACGAGCGTTTTTCTAACATTCTCACTGTGATAACTCGAAAAATGTGTTCTCTGAATTGCGTCAGTTTTGGCTCAACTGCGCGATATGTTATACGGTTGCGTTAAGGATAGTCGAATGCTTCGCGAGTAAAAATCAACGCGTATGTATTGCCATTTTACAGACCATATCGTGTGTCCGATATTTTACGCACAGCTTTACCGATCGTGTTATTGAAAATTGCTTGATATAGTCGCGTTGATATTTAGACACATCGTTATCTCTGCATTCGTTGCTTTGCATAAGATGGGATGATTTAAATATCGCGTTGTTTGTTCTGCGAAGATACGAACCATTTACCGTAGCTTGAGAGTATGTAAACAATTTCTTGCATCGTTTTACTGTATTCATAGGGTGTCCAACAATTGTACTCACGATCTGTTAAATCTGTATACTCGCGATGCCTTAAAAATGGGCAGCAAAACTATCGATTTGATCGTGAATTTCATTGCTAAATTTTTTTTTTTGTTGAATCATATAGCAGTCTAAATTTCAAGCTTTCACGATGGTAACGTGACCGTAGTACCTCTCTTGAGGAACCTTATTTCTTGTTAAATAATAATAAAAAGCGTTATTGTTGGGTGAAAAATTGTTTATATACTTTCAAACTACAAGAAATGGTTCACATCGTCATAGAATAAGCAACAACGATATTTGTATCATCCTCTGTTATACAAAGAAATAAATACAGAGATGTCCGTGCCCGAATATCAATGTGACTGTATTTTGTCAACATATATTCAGATGCAGATAGATTATTGAAAACAAAACTTCAAAATCTACCATAAAATAGCTGCGTATTTGCGTTCTAACGATATCGATAAATGTTCTTCAGGTATGCGTTTCCGGTCCCAGTTGTCAGTGTGTCGGAGGTACTTTACGAAACGAAGCCACTAACGAATGTGTACTACCGGAAAACTGTCCATAAGTATTTGCACAATTTATAGCCAGTATTTACATACATATTCATATAGACTAGTTATTAGACTAACAAGTTTGTAGAGCATGTTTCAATAGAAATATTTCAGATTGAATATATTTTAATATTTATCAAAAATCGTGACGCGCGATTCGCAAATTTGAGAAATCGTTTCATTGAGATCCATTGAATTTCGAAAATTTCCCGACCGACTGAAGAAGATGCCGAGAAGATCATCGGTAGAATCGAGCACAAAGATATCAAGTCTGGATTAATAAATTGTGCGACTGGAAGAAATATTTTTAGATTTCTATTAATCTCTAAAGAGTTCTAAAATGATTTAACGATATTTAGCGATTTCTATAATTTTTTTACGAGTGTTTTCACGATTCTAACGATGTTTAACGATTTCTGATACCATTTCTGACTTGATTTTACGATAGCTAGCGCTTCTACCGTTTCAACTGATTCTTAAGAGTTTTCTCTAGTTATAAGAGTTGATATTTCTTTCGGAGTACAATGCTACGTGCAAGAGAGTTTATTGTAATACGTCATAGTTAAGCAATTCGTAGTTGAATGCAATATTTAATTGCATGTAATGACTCTATCCTTTAAAACAACTGCATTTTTGTCGTTCACAAATTGTTTACGCATAGATTACCTTGAATTCTATCTTGTAGAACAGTTTTGTAATCATTTTTAGTTACGTAAGCGGAATCGTTTCCGTTTTTACATTGAAACGCGAATGTGGCTGAATCGAAGCGATGAAAATATATACAATTTTAACGCCTTTTTGTACCATTTCTTTGAATCTGTCAACTGGATTCAAAGCACGTTTCACAAATAATTGTACAGTACGTACGGCAGAAGAAATGTTGTGTCATCCACTAGGTTCGCAGCTTGTAATGTTCGCATTATCAAGTACCATTAATATTTTTGAATACGTTTATAAGGAGTCACATAGTGATCCTTCGAAGAAAGTAGTTTTCTGGCTGCAGCTTTATTATACTTATTATCATCGGTATAATGTGCGCTATTATGGAATTCACTTGCAGGATAGCTAACACTCATATGAGGAACTTACATATAAGGAAACTAGGATATTCTTTCAAATGATTCCGGTGGCCGATCGGGACGATATTTGGTGGGTATCGTTCGACAAGATATTTTAAACCTGAAACATAAAATCTTAATTTTGGGAAATTTAGTGTTCGGAAGATATACACGTGCGGTATATTCTGATTTGGCTTGTATCCAATACTATAAAGAGAAAGTTATAACAAGAGTATCACCGTGATACGTCTTTGCGGAAAATAAGAAGCTTCCGGTTAAAGTGCTCATAAAAGATACAGACCCGCTTAAAGATATGGCTTACATCTTGTAAACCCGTTTGTTCATGATTCGGATCTACTTACGTGTAAAAGCATCATTATTCTCGTCGAAGTACGTACGTGTGCTCGAGATTTTCTAATGAAATTAGAACCTGTTCGCAGTACATGATACGGTACATTCCACTGATCCCATTTCCATTTTTATTCGTCTCACGATTCATTCTACTTATCAGCGGTGGCGTTTATCTTCCTCGTTTAATGTTACTCGATCCAGAGTCCGAGAAGTATTGGACGTATCGGAAGCATTTCATTAGCAACGTTTCACATTCCTTGAAACCTCACTGGGGTTTATCGGAGTCTGCTAAACGGATAATCGGTAATTGATTCGCACAGAGACCGGCCGATTCTCGCCAGTACTTCCCAGCGTGGGTCGTGCGCGAAATTAAGCGTGCCACTCGCGTCGCGATACGATACTAATTAATCGACCGGCTCACGGTTATCCGCGTTGCACTTCTACGGGCGTTGCATCGTCCCGAATTCCGCTTACTTTAACCTGGAACGATCAATTTGCGGTCCGATAATTGGCCGATTCTCTCGAACCGTTAAGAAAACGAAATCGACTATTCTTCGCTTCCACCGTACGTCCATGCATTTCTTCGCGTCTTTCGATCCTTTTCGATGAGAAGGAAACGCGTCCTTCCACTGGAAGAAACTCTCCGCGTGTTTTCCTTTATCGTTGTCGCTCCACGGAAGCTCGTTCCGTTCAATTAACACAGCAGTTAGTACACGCTGATATCAATTTCCGCGACGTTGCTTCACGGTCGAGCGTTTACTACTTAAGTGGACACATCCAAGCATTGTACGCGAGCAATTCAAACTACTCGCGGAGTAGTTAGCGGTCAGTTTATGCGCAGTTCATGAGCTCCTGGAAGAGCACGGACGAACACACCGACGTAACTAGGGTTGAAAGTACACCGGTTTGGATTTCTAATACGTGTATACGATGTACACGACAATGTAGACTGCCCCCTGACGTATCCGGTGAAGCAATCGGTTAACAGGACGGGGGCCTATTACGTATACGGGTCATCAAAGGGAATTCCAAGTCTGTGACATATTTGATGGTCGTTGCAGACTCGCTGACTGTTGGCATAGTTAAAATGTCATTGCATTCGGTTGATCTGTTGTTCGCGTTTGATCGCCGCCCCCGCCCCCCTCCTTTCTTCTATATAAACTTCTCTGCCACGAACGATACCGTCTGTAATGGAATATCAGGTGAGAAAAATGAGATAGGAGAAGGAAAATAAAACGAAGAACGTAAAATTGGCGAAAAGGACGAATTGAAAATTAAAATTGAATTTATTCCTCGAATCGTAACTACGATTTATTTATTCTTCGAATGGAATTGCTTCTGATCGTTTCTCTCTTCTCTTCTATAGAAACCCCGCCGACATCGGCTGGATACTTTCTGCGATTGAATATCGAGCGAAAAAAACATAAAATTAAAAATGCGAAAGAAGACGAGGATTTAATCGACGATTACGGAATGCCGTTTTAAATTCATACTACTTGAGAAACATAATGGAGACAGATAGCGACGCAGGTTTTTCCTTCGTCGAAACCATTGTATCGAACCCTTGCCGGCTTAGCGGAGAAAAGAATTTCTGGCTTGTGCCACTTGGTGGATTTCACCGGACGGCGTCTTGTTGGGATGGAACATTCATGAGAGGTTCCCCCGTTCGGCAATGCAACTTTTATAGGGGCAAGACTCGGGATGGGTCATCGCATTTATACTTACATTCTCTCTTTCGAACTCACGTATCCCGTAATCGCGTGTTCCGCCGCGAATAATTGATGCGCGCGGGTGCCTTCCCCAGACTCACAGTGTGTGACGTACCGTTCGATAGAAGATTGAACTCACCGACGAATTACGATCTTTCGTGGCTAAAATTGAATTCTTTCTGATTTATTGGGTCAAGTCACGAGAATCCAAAATTATTTCGCCATCGAATATTAAATAAAAAAAGAAAGAAAATCAACTATATATATATACACACAAGGCGAGTGTCATAACACGACGACTTAAAATAACTCGTAAGTTATTCGTTGTACGAAAAAATGTTTGCAATAAAAGTTGCACGGTATCTAGGGGGGCATACAGCGCTTTAATCTGTTTTTTATTACCTTACTTTTATAGCGAGATATTAGGGTCACCTTAAATATAACGACCAATATTTTTTCTCAAATTTGGATAAAGCGTCAAATTTGTACTTTTTAATAAAAAGTGTTAAAACGAATATTTTAAAACAGGTTTTATTTCAAGCGGTGTTCGAAGTGCCGTTCATTACACGTTGATGCATTTGCGTAATCGAATTATCAGTGAACGAAGAATATTTTCGATTTGTGGTTATGGCAGCGCATGCACTAATAATACGTTCTCGCATATTTTCCACTGTCGTTGATGGCTCGCGATAAATTTCATTTTTTAGTGTTCCCCGATGGAAATAATCGAGCCAAGATAACAAAGACTAAGGTTTACAAACACGACCTACGGCAAACAAATCCGCGTTAAGAATCACGTTGACCTAACGTACTTCCTAATAGAAGATTATTAATTTGAAAATACCTCGGTAATTATTCATTTCAAGTTTCATTTCGCGTAATACCTTTTTACGCAAAATTTGACGATTTATTCGAATCTGAGAAGAAATATCAGACACGTCGTTAAAAGAACTGAAGGTGATCCATATCTCGTTAAAAAAGTAAGCTAATTAAAAACAGATTATACAACCATGTGTCCTCCTAGATACCATGCAACGTTTGTTTGACAACTTTTTTTCGTACAACGAATAACTTACGAATTATTTTAGGTCGTCGCGTTAGGAGACTCATCCTGCATGTATATTCCTCATTTTGTCTAAACGTTGACCTTTCACTGAGAAAAAGATGACCAGCAAGAAATAGAATTGACCTCGAGTTCCGCGGATACGCGTGTGCTTGTGTAATTACTTTTTGGCATGGTTTCTGCTATAGGTTCGTCGATGCGGAAAATAGTAAGTTCTTCTTGTTCTGGTAATTCTCAGCAACCTCTGCCACGCCACCCTCTCACTTCCACCTCTCTTTGGCTATATCCCGAGGGTTTACAGAATGTGAATAACTTAACCTCGTGAAACTTCGTGCCAACCGCGAAGCATTAAGCCTGGTTTATATTACGGTTCCGTGTATATTGGTGTGTATTACTTAGTTAGCATACGTCTGCATCGCGCGCACGCGTGTAAGCGTGCGGTGCAGGCGCATATGTCACGTAGTTGCGCGAAAGTCATACATTCGGATATCAGAGTCGGAATTTCAATGTTCCTATTTGATTAATCAGAAACGTTCGCTTCCCCACCCGAAGTGTTCAGGGTTTGAAGCGGGAAACGCGACGGCAATCGCCGGAAATACTAGACGGATGATTATCAATTTCATAAAATATTACCGACGTCGCGTCGGGTCGGTGCAGTGCTTAATGCTGTTCTACCGGGAGTTAGAGCCGATTAGTCTCGAATTTGAATCGATAATGCTCGATAATTTGCCGGGCAAGTATCGTGGCCAGTCATTTCGACCAACGTGTTGGGCCAAGTTGCGTTGTCCGTTATCGTCGGAGGGCATTTAGCGATAAGTGAAACGATACGATATTTCAAAATTTCCATCGAGACAACGATTTTCTTTTCGATAGAACGATTTCGGTAGAAGGAGATGTATCTAAACACTTGTTTGAACGCGCGCGCCAGTGGCAACGAGTCATCAGCTTTTCTTGATAATCCCTTTCGTTGTATACCTTTAATTCGATCAATTTAATCGCAAATATATACGTTTGGGGTGAAGGGGAGAGTATGAAGTTCAAAGAGTATTAAAATACGAGCGCCGAAATTCAATAAAACGTACCTACGCTTTATCGAAATCATTGAAAAAAAGAATGGTTGCGCATCAAAGTTTGCACAACAATATATATTTTCTAGGCAGATACACGCGCGCTGTTTGTATTTCCAAGCGCGGATAAATTAAAAGTTTCGCATCGGCATGTTTGCTCGGTAGTAATTTCGCGTTTAAATCATGACGAGTGGTACACGCTAAAGATGAACACAACGAGATACTGTCGTTATTCTGTGAAAATTTGAAAGATCGGGACGCGCGTGGCGGGTTTACAAATGGCGGGTAGCAAGTCATCTCCCTTAATCCCTTCTTTAAAGAACGCTACATTAAATATAAATGCACGCTACGGTGTAGAAAGTGGATTGAGACCCGAAGCTAACCCGAAGAGGATCTATAGGAGGTTTCGTTATGAATATCTTATCGAGATACCTTTTAACGGGTTTCTCGCCGCTACTGCTCACGGAAGTAACAAATTTTTTATCAATGTTTATTCGATCGGTTCGAAAGTCGAGGGATTATCCAAGAACGAAACAAGAAACACGCGTTCCACTCCGATCACGTATCGTCGTAGATTTAATGTACCATGGATCTCGCAACATTTTCCCTTCGTTGTATCCATTTCGATGTTACCTTTTTTCCTCTCTTTTTCCTTTTTAATCTAGTTATTACCAGCGAATAAATTTTTCCCGTGGTTTCGTACGCTCTTTTACATTTTTGTCCGTGTTCGTAAACGAACCACAAATGGGAACTTTATGCGAAAGATTTCCACGCGCACGAACGCAAAGAAAACAGCGCGACCATTGAACGAAGCCTAATTATATTCTAATTAAACCACGTTGAGGATTCATGGAAACTGAAATTCATTCGCGATTCAAATGTGTTTTGCAATTAAATCGACCGGAACCGGACATCAGTTTACCGGCCGGATGAAAATTAAATTTCACGCCGAATTTTCCAGAGACCGAAAGTTAATATACCGAGTAGTCAGGCGCGACTATAGCGGTGGAATGTACTCTTTCACCATGAGCGGAAGGGAGTCACTTTTCACGTGTAGCTCAGCGACGTGACGAAGAAGAAATCAAGTACTCGCGGTATGAGTAATACGAACGCAGGACTTGCTTCGCTGCCATTTACAAATACCGACACTTTACGAGGCAAACCGACCACAACTCAGACACATATATTAGTTCTACGAAAGTACCGCGAGCTGCGGTCGTAGCAACGTGTTTAGCGGCAGGGAATCCAAACCATTGCATCTGACACTCTCGTTCTAGATTCGAGATTTTCACGTGACCCTCGAACAGTATATTTATCGTTTCTTCCTCGTTGTCATATCGACCAGCACACCACTCTTTATCCGATTCTGTACGATTCTGATTCGAACTGCCTAAATTAAGCTCGGTCATTGCTCCTTGCACGATATTCTTAACTTTATAGATGTATATTTAACTAATTCTTAATAAAGAATTCTTATCATGAACTTTTAACCGACAAGTTTCGGTCTAAAGAATTGGAATTACAGTTAGAGTAATCGAGAAACTCTGTCATAAATACAATCTGCTTTTGTCGAATCGTAACCGATATCCATAGCAGATGGACTTGTGACTTGACACTGTAAGACAATTAGATCAAGCGATCATCGTAAACGCACCAACTCGCATCTTCTCTCACTCGGACACTTACTCTAGCCTCTATATACATATAAAACACGTTGAAAATCGATTGATGGAAATTCGTACAGGTTCGACGTGTCGGTGCCGGGAAATAGTGTGTCACGTTACAGGGGTGTTGGTGTCGCGAGTCAAACGCATTCGTACGCCGACACAAAATGCGGTCCGGCCGGTGTGTTTAGCGGCGGTAAAACTAGAGCCATGCAGTTGACACGCACGGGTCACGGGATTTCGGGATTTTCTTTTCCGAGCTTTGATTTCACCAACGATAGGGAACAGAGGCGAGGGATAAAGGGGTGCAGGATTCGGAGAGAGAGAGAGAGAGAGAGAGAAAGAGAGAAAGGGACGCAGAGAACAGTCGCCCCTCTGGAAAATTACCTATGGCCAGCTAGCGCTGAGGTTTTGCGGTATCGCGATACACGCGCGGACACGGACACTGGCGCGGGGAGCACGTGTGCGTGTTCGGTCCAATTTTACATGCAATTTCGCGGTGGAAGGCGCTCCCCGCAGGATGGCGGGGTTTTTAATTATATCTAGCTGCTGCCGGCCTGGTAGAATATTAACCGGAAATAATTCCGGCTATGGAAACTCTGCTATCGACATTGTACGCTGCTGGAAGGCGGTCGATGCGTCGACCGGGACGAAACAAAAATGGAACTTCCTGCTTCTCGCGCGACTCGCCTCCTCCCGTGTCCTCGATCTCTTCCCCTTTCTCCCTTATCTGATACATCGAATGCATCTTCCGACGGAAATGCAGCGAGAATAATAGCCTCTGCGAAAGTACCGGTTACGTATGCAAACTCGCGATTGGTATCGACGCCGAGGAGAATATCAATCTGTTGATTTCACCTGTCTACCTGTCCGTTCATTGTCATTCATCGTACTCAGGATCTTCGATAGTCGCAGAGAAATTTTGTGTTTCGTCTCTATCGGTTCGATTCGACAGTTTTATAAATTACACTTTCGTTCGGTCTATTTCGTTTTTCCACGAATTCCGCTATTTCTAGTTATAGACCGTACGAAATTTCACGTAAAAGCTATCAGATAATTAATGGAACACGGTAATTCGCAAGCGTGCTTCTTGTTTTATTATTTTTCCGTTCAAATTATCCTAGTGTTTGTAATTTGAAACCGTTCTTTTTTTTTTGTTTCGAGGCGAGAGAGTGTTTCTTCGTTGTTTTACCGCATTGTAATTGTACGCCGGTTTCGTTGTTTACAGGGGAAGCGAACGGCGGAAAAACACCGAAAACTTACGATCGACGCGTGCAATATTTTCGTAGACTCGAATTTTCGGATAGTCGAGTCGTGCAACTGTTTCTCTGTTAATTCTACTTGAACATCGATCATGTGTACCGATACTTTAACCGGGAATATTCACCGTTTACTCGGTCTTCGGCTAAACTCGTTGGCATATTTGCGCGACTGGCCAGTTGGGGAATGTTTTTAACCGAACTTTCGATTTGATTTCGGGCTGGTGGTGTGGATAATTCAACGGCACTCGAATTAAACTAATAATCTACCGGTAAATTCAACTAACAAACCGATAAATCCGGTATCAACGAAATTGGTTTGCTCGTGTTTATCCCGTGTAACGAAATAATTAATCCGTTCGATGAATCGCGATATTGTTATAGGGGTGGCGTACCGGTCGATCGAAGAAACGTTCTGTTTACGAATTTTGCGACTAACTTTTCGCTTTGATCGTCGAATTAACGCGTAAACGCGCGAATTGCCAGCAAACCGCCACCGTCGGAATACGAAGCGTGGACACGCAACCCCTATGTATATAAAAACGAACGACTAGGGAACTGAAAAAAAAAGAGAGTAGAAAATTTAAAAATTCAAAGGCCTTCCGGTCCCAAGCGAGAGATACATTCGGCGTATGGCGATAGGTGCATCAGATACAGATGACCTCTTTGCATCCATGTTTTCCTCGGTGTTGATTTATCGTCGCATCCGTCGAGAGCATATCTACTGCCGCGAAGGTGATTACGCGAACGATACCGAGGGAGAACCGAGTTCGGCCGTCGTTTTTTCCCGTGCGCGATGTTTCCATTAGACGCGACACTAGATCGTGCCGGTGACACGCGGAAAAAATCTCGGCATAAAAGCTGGCAACGAGTCTTACTTTATTTTTACCATTTTTCCTGACTCGATCGAATTCCGATCTCGAGTCTCACGAGTGCCGAAACTTTTTGCCGATGGTCTTCTGCCTGTGGTCATCCCTAAATATCAGGCAAAGTCGATAATGAAAAATCGATGGGGAGGTTCGGCTTTACGATTAAATTTGCAAGTCGCATTCTCATAGGTAGTCGGTCTCAGCGACGTGACCTATCTACATCGAGTACCCATAGGACTGAAAGATTAATCTTTCGTAAATTGGCGAAATTACTTTTCCATTTATACGTATTGACGTATGGGCGATAAATATTTCCACGACGGAGCGATATATCGTCCTTTTCCATCATGAATTTCAAACGAGCTTCGATCCCGAATACGGATAACTTGTAGAAACTGCGCACGCTCGGTTTCCACTACAAAGCAGATTAAAGCAAGTTGATCGAAACGATACGCCAAAGATGTATTCCGCGCGATCCTGCACACACGTGTTCCGCTAAAACTAAGCAGGCGCAGTTACAACTAAGTTTGCAGTCGCTTTGGCTTAGGCAGAACTTTAAATGCGGTTTATCTCTGTTCCTGTAGGAGGAAGTGCAAGAAATTTTGCCATGTTGCATCATAGTATAGCAGTCTCGTAGCGGAACGTTCGCACGTTTCTGACGCGATGTTCGCCAATAAGAAATAAACGCGACTCGCAACGCGAATCGGAGGTTTCCGTTTTTACGGGCCTTCGCTCGTGTCGATGAAGGATGGCAAAGTAATTGACGAAGAAAAAAGCGACGCTTCTCTTAAGCTTTTCCATTATACTCGTCACGGTTTGTCGTCATTATGCTCGACGTTCCCGGAGAAGTATGTAAATACACGGAACAGAGTGAAAACCGTGCACTCAAGCTGTCACGGCTCGATTTAGCTCGGCTTCAGAGATCCCGACGGTGTCGCGAGGTATGGCTCGCTTCTTGAAACCCTCCTCTCTCGAATATGGCTGTTATCGACAGACCGTGGTGCGCGAAGAAAAAATATTTTTCCCCGGCATCTCGTTCGCGCGCGCGGCAATCCGCCCCAATCCGCGAGCAGAACTCGGTTCCCTCAGTTTCTCGCGGCCGTGTTGCGCGTATACTGAAAAACTTGCACACATTTACGTGGCTCTGACACATCAAACGCAGACCCTTCGTACGCTCCTGTGCGCGAGGAACGAGTGTACTCCTGAATGTGATTTGTTGTCGCATTCCGCGGGGGCCGTGCCGCATTTCCCCCGAGCGACGAAGGAAACCGACGGTCGTTAAAGTCGAGTGTATCGTTTCGTCGCGGAAAAAGCCTGGCGCCCGTTAATGCGTAATTTATGTCGATTCTTTCGGCGTCCTCGTATTCGAGACGAGATCGTGTTGGTTGCGGGGAAAAATCCGTTCGAACCCGTCGTCGTTCGAGAGTCGATGGAAAAACGAAAAGAAGAAAAAGGACAGAAAAGAATAACAGAAAAAAGAGAAGGTAGAAATTGAAAGCTCGAGGCTTGGGATGGGAATAGCGAAAAAGCAGGTTTCTTTCGGAAAAAGAAAGAAGAACGCGATGTGTTTCTATCGGTTGGAATTCTTCGGAAGTTTAAAAGCCTCGTTAGAAATGCTCCGGTGGATCGGTACGAAAAGTTAGCGCACGAAACGAAGGAAATACCGTTCGTTTCAATTACAGGGGAACGTTGTAATTGTTTCGTGCCACGAAGTACAGACGAACAGACAAGGGGCTGATTTCGTTTCTACGAATGTACTCGATACGACGCGTGCAACGTATGGCTTACGTACATTTTCAATCTGTAACCGAGGAATCTCGACGAGACTGCTACTCATTTTCGTTAAATCTGCTCCATAGCATGATCGCCTCACGGGAATCGTCCGTTCGTTTTCTGTGAATATGCACCGAATTAAGTTACTCTATCGTCAAGTGGCTGGATGCAGTCGATGTCGTCGCGCAGCCATGCCACGTCCACCAAAATTTAGCTAAATTACCAACTTTGGTTAAACACGTGAAGGGACTGAGAAATGGACAGGGTGCTAGAGAATCGATGTGTCGGATGGGTGGGTGGGAGGGAAGATGGGAATAAGCACGAGATTCCTGGCGAGTCCTTTACATATTCTCCTAGTAATTGGGTTTAACACGAGAATTCTGAAAATTCGAAACATTCTATCCTACCATCGTCTTATTATACGCTGAGATTTTTCTCGTACGTTGTCAGATGTCTCGAGCTGAGACGTCTATTCACATCATGGACTGATCGAAATAGAGATTATCGATATTTGGTACGAGAAGATGCCTGGTACCAACTTGATCTTTAACACGGTGCAACGCAGAATGTTGCAGAGTGTTCGTTCTATTTCCATCCTGTGAACCGGAGGAAAGAAGGTCAAAGGGAAGTCGAGCTTACCGACAATATCAGAGATATTGAGACGGAGAGGGGCGAGGACTTGGCCCCGGTATATTTTTAAATGTATTTTTCATGCGACCAATTTTGGCCCTCGGTCGAAATTTGTAATTCCTTTGAGCTCGTCCTACTAGTAGCCGGAGACGGAAGGAGCTACCGGGAACATTATCATTTATATGAAATCCTTTGCGCGTCCTTATGCATAGTCATTATTCAGTCGCTTTTTCCTGGCAGTAGAGAAGGTAACACGGCCAGTTCAATACAAGCTTCCGTGTGGACGAAGGTGACAATCTTAATTAAGGAGATCCTCCTTCCCTCCTGCCGTCTCTGCTTCCTTTTCCCCTCTTCAACTACATTCAGTGGTGACTCTGCTGGATTTCATTTACGCTCCACTTCGCGAAGCACTCGTTGAAGTATGGCTGTTACGGAGCGCAAGAATTTAATGAAAATTCTCGCGTAATCGGAGGAGAAATCGTGTCGATCAATGGACAGACAGTAGGTCGGTCTAGTTCGCGATGATACTCTTCTTCTTCTTTCTTTTTTTTTTTTGTTCAGGGTGTACTTGAAACAATCGAGAAATGTCGTATCGCGTGTAGAATCGTGGCCTTACGTTTCATTTAATTTCAAACCATTCAACTCTGGTAAAACCCAATATTTCATCCCGGCTTATATAAGCGCCATTACGCTGACCGTACCTTTACCCAGCGGAGATTGTGGTCTCCAAAACTCAGTCATAGATCAGATACGCGAGATGTAGAATAACTTTAATCTGTATTACGGTAGCATTTTTTGCACGAGTATCGTACGAATACGACGACCAATGTTTCTACCATTTATTATAGAATTATACGAAAGACGATCAGATCAGAGGCACGACAAATTTATCTTAGTGTCTCTCTAAAGGCGTCCTATTTCATTTTTTTTCATCCCCTTTCCTTCTTCATATTCTTCCTTATCTTTCTCCTTTCTTGGTAAACCTAAGCTGGCTGCACGTAGAAACCTGTCTGCGGGTTTTAAAGTCAAAAGCGTAGTCTTTCTCGCGCCATTATAACATTTTTGGGTCGTCCGTAATAATTGGATTTAAATGAAATCAATTGGCAATGCTCGTGCAAGGAAATCTTTGAGAGAATACGCGCGAGAAACTGGAGCGCGGCTAGCGGCCGGGACGAGAAAAGACAGAGGTAGAGAGGGAATTATTCAAATCCTCGATAGAAGGGTCCTTCGGGGATATCGCGTGCCACTTTGAAACCGGCGCGGCGGTTCCTTTAAGTCTTCCATCTCTTGTCTTCTTCGAGTACCTGCGAAGTCAAAGGTGTGCCCGCATCGAAAATACGAAATTGCAGGAAATATAGAGCGAGTATGGCGTAGAAGGTCTACGAAGGGATAGACTCGTGGACAACCTATCAGTACTCGACATCGATGCCGGAATAAATATCAAATCACCTACTCTCTACGAGAGTTCGTAAATTTGTTGACAATGCGTGTTCACGTATAGTAATAATTATAAGGCGAAGATCATCATCGGATATAGTTTAGTAACAACGTTCGTCGATATATCTTATCGACGATAACCTCAGGAAAGTACGATTTATCGTCTACGTTCTATAAAAATGGAAGGTCTGCTGAAAATAAGGGTGTTATTTTATAAAGGACAAATTTATCTTGGAGTTGGTACGGGGAGAGGGGAGCACAAGAGAAAACGTTTGAAATAAAATCACCCTTTCTATTAACCTTCTTGCAAGCGACGTTCTGAAATAAGCTGCTTCGGTCCTTTTATAACGCGTTGTAAAATAAAGTCGCTCTTATCCCTAGACGTACTGGATTGTCGAATAAAGTGGCCGTTAACCACGTTAGGAGGGGGCCAGCTTTCTTCTCTTCGTTCGACGTAGCTCGATTTTAAAAGCCAACGGCCAGATGCGATGCCTCGGCATATCGTCTGGTCCTCGTTTTAAACAAACTGCTACCTTTTGCCTTTTTCGGTTTACGCAGTGGTTCTCGGCCAGGCAATATCCGACTTGATCGATCAACTTTATAGGAAATAACGCTGCATGAGAGCTTTTAACGAACCCAGGTCCCTTCCGCCTATATAAGCAGAAATCCTCGAATCCGCTAGGACAGAGCTGAAAGACGGAAGTCGCGATGTTTTACATCGATCACATGATCTGATATGCTTCCTCGCGCGGAAGGAGCTTAAGGGCAAGAACGATGATACTTTGACGAAGTCGATTCATCCGCGTGGCTGTCACCGATGCTTTTACGTCTCTCGAGAATACTTCGTATCCAATTTCCTTTCTTTCTCTTCCCGATTCGTCGTTTTATCCCTCGTTCTATAAACATTCGTAATCGAATTTACGGTTAATACACACGTGTCTTAATTTTGAGAGGAAAATTCGTCGAAAAATTCTACCATTGGAATTGTTTTTTCACTTTGAAAGGTGCTGTGCGAGCGCAATGGCGAAAGACATCGTTGTGCAGCGATGAAATTCTCTGTTTCGCGACCATGTTATTCGGAACTCAATTTCGGGAAACAGTGCGGCGTGTCGTAAAGCGTGCGCGTGTTCAATACTTTATATTTTTAGTCAGCACTAAATTGTCGACGAATTTGCATAGTGTATCGACAGTAATTGCACCGAATGTGAATGGCGCGACAGTAAATTTCTGCAATTCAATGAGGTATAGTTTGTACGTTATTTCCCCGAATATACCTATCATAATGTACACGAAACCAATAATTTTCAGTGGCTTTTAAACGTACTAATCCGATTTCTCTTTCGAATGTACACGATTACATGCGACTCGCAGTTACGTAGAATTACGTTACGTAATAACAAATCAGATGTTTGCTGGAATTTTTATTCCCTCTGTACGAAGGATGTGACACGTTCGCTCGACAATGCGCGAAATGCGGGTTAATTTAATGCAATAAGAGTTGGAAATATTCTCGTTGCCTTAAAAGTTTCGCTGCTCCTTTATAGCCCTGTAACAGAAATAATATATTACCGAGGCTTTGGAAACGGAAGCTTAGTAAATTCACTTCGTTTCATCTCTTAATCCCAAGTATCGTAGGTTCACACGTGAATATTATGCTTATGTATTTCATATAAATGAAATATAACCCAAGCATGGACGCGCTTTGCACAGTTTTGTAGGCGGATCAGCGTTGCCATTGGGCCTGATTACAACTGTTTGTTAATTAGATTCAATTCGAATACACTATCATTTTACAACTCTGTATTTATACTACCGCAACTTTCCTATACATAAATTACGATAACGAAGTGGTCATACAAATTCTGATTAAACATTTTGAAATTCAGTTAACTCGATCGGAAACGTTCTCGATTCCGCCTCGTTCTGTAGCAAGGTAGTTCAGGAATAAAGAGCAACGTGTTAGTTTGGTTTCTGTATCCTTTTATTCGTACAGTCCTAGATAAATTTATCACAATAAGGGAATTATGAAAAATGTACAATAATACGGACAGAAAACATATTCCCATGGAAAACCGAAAGGAAGGACCAGCCATCGGTAACAATATCTCGCTGGGCTCTTTTCTCTTATTCTTCTTTTTTTTTTTTTTATACACTTTTAATTGACATAACGTCCCGCTTGAAGTGACGAAATAAAAAAATCCGCCGATTCTTTCTCTTTCTTTACACAGGTCAAAACACAATCTATACTTACATATTAAATGTAGCAACATTTAGAGTAACACTACGCAGCGAGTTTATGTGCACATTAAAAGCGATTTTCGGTGCTTTTCTTTATTTTTGCTCGTTTTCTTCTCATCGTTGGCGTTCAGGTGTATCCTCCTCTCTAGAGATTCTCTTTGGAAGATCTACGGTCGTTGGGTTTTCTTTCGTTTCTCTCTTTCTTACGCTTTTCTACGAACTTTCTCTCAATCGTGCAACGATCTTGTACGGATAGACTCGTCTAATTCGTTCCGAAATCTCTTTCTTTCCTTATATAAAGCGTAAAAAAACATTTTTAAGAAATTTCGCTAGGGAGAATATTCAGGAATGACTTTTCCTTCCCGGAACGAATATCTCGAATCTTGAAAATTTTCTAATAATTGCCGCGATCCGCTCTTCGTATCGTGAGCTCTTCGTTCGTGGAATTCGTTTCCAATTTATTTGACACCGACAGACGTTAAATATATTATTTTCCTTCAACGTCCCTGCGACGAATCGATTAATAAAATACTTTCTCGCGTCGACATCCGGTGCGTTTCATAAAAAAAGGGAGGATCGTACGAAATTGGAGAAAGCAATCGTTAGAATTTGTTTTCGCGTTCGCAGGAACAAGAATGAGGGTGAAAGATGGAGAAATATAGATAGAGACAGTGGGAGGAGAGAAGAAGAAAAACGTCGTGGCAATTTTGCCGATCTCGCGTTTCGTTTCCATCCTCTCGACGCGACGATTCTTTATAATTATTTACGCCGTTAGTTAATCTAAGCAGGTTACACCTTCGTTTATGTATATTTATTTACAGGAACACAGTAAACGTTGCCAACCACAAAATCAACCTTATCGTCGGTTTTAAAGTTCTACTAGTCTCTTTGCATCGTCTCTTTGGTTTCGGTTCAACAGTAATAATCAACAACAAGAATCGCTTTTGCGTAAACGAGATTGGTTTTGTGGTATTCGGCAGTATTTGCCTATGAGATACGAGACTTACGACGACATAATTAGTTATTGTTAATCTCCTTATGGCTAGTTTTCTTTCTTTCGCTTTCTTTCCCACACCTGTACGTTCCTCGTTGAATTTTAACAATCGTTCGCCCTCTTAGTCGCTACAGCCAACGGCGCAATTGGCAAATAAATAAAGAAACACACTGACACGTCTAGCTCGTCCGTTGATAATTATTACGTTTGGCAGTAAACTAGTTTATTGGATTTTTCCTTCGACTACGACCTTCTCGAACTTCCAAAGGAAGTAGGAAGGAACATAGCGTTCTTACCTTATGCTGCGTCCACAGTGACGTTCGCCAACAGTTCACGAACACATTGTAAATCACGTTTGTCGACAATGCAGCGATTTTCGCGAGGGAACGTGTGAGCGAGCTCGTAAGCGAATAGCGAATACTGTTTATCCAGGAGACAAGACGCTGAAAGATCCGTCCACGACATTAACGGTTCGCGAACTGTTCACGAACAATTCTGATCAACGTAGACGCGGCATTTATCGTTTCTTTCGCTTCCGCTCTAATTATACTCCAAGAAAAACAATTTACGTGCTTAACCAAGTTATTTTAACGCTAGAACCACCGACGATTAAAATATGACGCTCGCAACGAAGGATGAAATTGAAGAAAGAAAAGGAGGAAATACGACAAAGAGCAACGTTTTATCCGTATAATTCGCCAAAAAGCTATATATACAAATCTCCTGAAACTTACCATTTAAAATATAACGATTAATATGAAAAATCATGGGTCGATCTATTTTGACCGCGCTGGTGATTCTAGCGTTAGCAGGCAACTTTTCAAATATAATCGTACGAAATAGAAACAATCGTATGGAGACGGCTGTAAGTATCGCGAGAGACGTATTCGCGAATCCTTCTGTGGTCGACTACAGGGTCATGGGAACCAGCAGGCCATTCATTATTCAAATAGCCGGCTAACGTAGCCGGATATCCGCTATTCTATCACGTTCCTCCCTCTCTTCCCGAACTTTCGGTATCGACTGGGTTATCCGCCCGGCTCGTTTGTTATTGCAGGAAACGAGCGCGATTCTCGATTCGTATGCAGCGTAAGTGCATGTATTTACGTGTTATGCGCATGTATGTATGCATGTATGTATGTATAATACGTATACTTGTATGTATATATGTATGTATGTATGTATGACTCACGTATTTGGCACTTCTTATGTGATCGATTATTTACAGAGATTTCGCGCGTCGAACTCGTACCGAGAACGTTTCTCGACAAGACCGGGAATCGATACGAACGGTTCACGCGAATTCACGCTCCTCCCTTTCTTTTATTTATAATGTTTATACAATGAATCTGGAACTGAAATTTATACACTGAGCTATTTACAATTCACCTTACATCTTACGTCCCGTGAACGATCAAAACGGTGGCCATTTCAAGCATCCCGTCGAATATTTTCGTTCGATTCGATCGTTTTGTTCGTCCACGAGGTACTTTTGCCTCGGGGACTTTCGGTCGTCTAACAATATAATTTATAAACCTTCGTTCGTCTCCCGTTGAGCACCGAAAGTGTTACTTACCTCGAGTCGCGGTCCTTACGTAAAACATTCGATATAATATAACGATACATTAAAGTATAAGCAATAATACTTTCAACTTGTTTCACAATTTGCCTATCGATGGATCGGTGCAATTGTATTTGCAATTTGCGCGCCAACCTTTGCGAGGAGAGCCGCGTCGCGATCGTCTCGCGAAAGAACGAGATTCCTTCGTCGTTTTGAAAATGGTTCAGGAGAAAACGAGGAATTTCCCCTAATGATCTTAAAAATCAACAACAATCGTGCAATTTTCTTCTCTCGTGTGCCTGTGAAATCTTCAACTTTCATACGTCTTGTTGTCAGATAGAACGGCAATAGTATACGAAATAGCGAGCGATATTTTTGGGTCGAATTAGCAAAAATCACGATAACCTTGCTTTTATATTAAATTGTAGAAACAACGCACTTTTTGGTCCAAGTTTTTTACACAGCGCCGTGCGTAACCTCTTCCTTCTTCACGGTTGCAAAAAGTCTTTCCTGTTGTTTCATAGATTTCGTAAAGAAAAAAACAAAAGAAAAAAAAGGAAAAACGGTAACAAAGAAAAGCAGATTTCGAGACAATTGTTGGGCCAGTGAGAGGCAGCTTTTATCCAGGAATTGATAAAACGGATAGTTCCGGAATTCTCTTAGCTTTACTGCGAAACGTGAACGACGTTAAGGGATTTCGACGCTTTAACGACCGAACGATTGCTCTGTGTCTCGGCCTGCTCGTTGAACAGAAGTTCGGTCCCGGTGTAGAGAAACACCGGAAACTCGAAACATTCCCGCGGAAGTCGGTCGATGTGAATCTGAAAGCTCCTCGAAAGCTCCGAGGGATCAGCGTGTCTGATACGGCCGTGAAATAAATTCGCCAAGTTCGTGGAAAACTTGGCCCGTGTAGATGAAGTTCAGCTCGTAACTCCCCGATCTTCCGAGTACGCTGCGTGCTATCCTTAAATCGACAGGAAGACAAAGCGGCCACCTTTCGTCTTTAAATCAAACTTTCCGATTAGACGAGACGAGAGTCGTCTCTTCGACCCGTTCCCCGAGGAACTTAAACGTCATACATTTCGCAGCATTTCTATTATCGCGATACAACGAGACTTTGATAAACGTCCGCGACGTGCATCTCGTTTCAACCTCTGGATTTTTGCCTCGACGATAAACAAAGAGGTAGGAAGCTTACTATGCCTTTACGGTGTCGGTGAACATTTTTATCGCGAGAGGCTCGTACGTAACTCGATAGGCTGAATTCAGTGGCTGTTTATAATTTTGCCATAGTTGCAGACACATGTTAATGGAAACTTATATTTTTATCGAATAGAGAGACGAAATTTATACGGAGACTCGATTAATTTCCTAAATGTTATAACGCGCACTTCGCATCGGGCGTTTCGTATATTTTCGCGTACTAATGTATATTCTGCATATTTAAATTTCCTGCAAATGCATAAATATCCTCAGGCTGGATATAAATCTTCGCAACTAACCACGTTTACGTTGATATATTTCTACGAGATTGAATCTCCTGATACAAAAGTATTTATTTTACGTGTTAGAAGTAAAGACGATTCGGTGGTGCAGCTTCGCCTTGAACCGCGAGGGACCGAAGCGTAACCGCCAGAGTAATCGTTCCGTTTATTTCGCATTACATCGTGACAGAAAAATCGATTTAAATTAGAAAAAAATACGCAAGTAAAAAAAGTCACGGAAATCGACCTGTGCGTGTTGCAATTAATGACTATCTGCCGATGTAATTCTTACCCGGTTACGATATTTAATATAAACGACAGACTGCATTGTGTCGGCGTCCTGGTAGCGAGATTTATCGCGTTATTCCCCGATAGTTGTAGAGGTGTACAGGCAAAGGATAGCTAGTTTTGTCGTAGCAATCTGGCAATTATGAGGCGCAGGGGTTGCCCGTAAAAGTGTCGGCCCGTGGGTCGGCAACCTCGGTGCATCGTAACTCAGGACAATAGGTGTCCCTCCGTGGTTCAGTAGAGGTGGTAAATCGGAGGTCGGACAATGTTTGGCGAGGTACGTGGTGCGGCCGCTGCGATAACCGGCAATACTTTTACGGCCGTCACCCTATTATGAATGGGCCGTGTTAAACGAGGCGGGAAAAGCTCGCAAGTACATCGCAAAGTGATGATACAGACTGTGTATAACAGGATCTCTCCACCCACACCGTGCGACGATCTCTCTTTCTCTCCTCCATTTTCACCCTTACCAACGCTATTTTCTCTCTCTCTTTATCTCTCTCGTTTCAACTTAGAACGCCAAACCATTTTGTCGTTTCTACCCAACTTTCGTTCTTCTGGCACCGCGCGTGTTCGCGTTTCTGACGGGATCGTCGTGATTCTCGCTGGAACGAGTACACATTTATGACGCCCGATGCAGTTGTACCCTGCGTATACAACGATAAGGATCAGCGGGGTTGAATTTCGCAGCCTGTTTGTAATTTAAATATTCGCGGCTCTCTCGTTCTTCCTTCCTGTTTTGTGATAACGACACGGCGATGGTGAATTTTGTAAGAAATTCTTGGACGATTCGTTTAAAGCGATACAAAATTCGATGCCAGTTGCATGAAGGGCATTTTTCAATGTTTTTTCTCATTTTATTTTTTTTTTTTTTACGCGATCGGAACTAGACAAGATATTTCTCCATAGTAGCTGCCTCTGCTTCTCTCTTTAATCTCCGATATCCTGTTTTTCCGGTAAATATGAAATAACGAAATACGAACAGTGGCCTCGTTTTGTTTCGATATGTATGGGGTTAGTTTTATTGGTTCTGCCGGCAGCGGTGGGTGATTAAAACTCCGGATGGATTTTAAAGATATTTCCCGGCCAAGTTTTTTTCATATTAATCCCGCGAACGCGGTCCCACTAAAAAATTTCCCAGCTGTCTCTGATTTTTATTAAAAATAAATTTCGCATAATGCAAATTGCGAATTCAACGGGATTTCATAACAGCCAACCTACTTCCTCCTTCTGACGTTAAATAAGCGAAACGAAATTTTAGACGTGGTTCGTAAATGAATTTCGTTTCTCGTGTAGATATAGAAAACGGTATAGAAATCCGATCCAATGATCACAGGTGTGAAATAAAATTCGGCTAGCCGATTTCATCGGGGCTGAGTCAGGAAAGAAATCAAAGGAAGAAGCAACAGATTGGACGCGTTTCGCAGACAATACTTTCGCGGCAGTAAATTTTGCCACGAGCGGCACGTGTTAAACCGGACGAGAAGAATTCGCGGACCGTAACACAGATTATGTATAACAGGATCCGATTCTAACTGTATCGTGCCTATTCTTCCATCTCTGTAACCTCTGATTTCATATTATATATACAGCGGCTTGTCCGATTCCGGTCTGTTACATTTCTCAGAAGTATTATTATGCTGATTCGTACACAACCACGAAAATCACTATCATGCAAATACGCTTACGCTGGCCAAGTAATTTAAATCGATCCTTTTGT
Organism: Bombus pyrosoma; assembly: GCF_014825855.1. Classification (NCBI taxonomy): domain Eukaryota; kingdom Metazoa; phylum Arthropoda; class Insecta; order Hymenoptera; family Apidae; genus Bombus; species Bombus pyrosoma. The sequence goes on along the minus strand of NC_057770.1, from coordinate 1,750,558 downwards.
TTCGCCACTCGCTTTTGAAAGCCCGGTAATTTCCACGAAATTCTGCGCTCTTGTTTCCCTACAGAGGAACAAAACGATCTAACCCAGCAGATTTCTGCCGCAATAAAAAGCTACGGATCGGTTTACGTTCCACCAAAGTTGCCTTCGTTTCTCTCTCGCAATTGCTTTTTACTTCGGTATTTTTTGATCGGAGATAGACCAAAGGATATTTTTGTAAGGTAACAGAGACTTTACTAAACATGGCCATCGCTCGTAAAAGTTTCTCCGGTCTTTGAGAGTACCGCGATGAAAAGAAATTTCCGCGTGATATCTCGCAGTAAAGTTAAATACTTTCAACTTTTTTCTCGCGTGGATCGCGAAGGAAGGCAATAAATTGCCAGGGAAACGTAAACCTTTGATTATTGTGCGGATCTCGGTCGGTTTTCAGTCCGCTTCGAATTTTCACGTTTGTTCAACGAGTTCAACGACAACGACCATTTCGTGCGATCGTTCCATCCACTGAATCGTTTCTCCCCTTTTACGTCGTTAATTTGAAATTAACGTTTGGTTCGAGAAGCTACGGAACTGTCAGACGGCCAAGTTCAAAACGATTGTTCGCGAAACGTTATTACGAATTTAATATAACGAAAAAAACACGACGAATACATATATTTTAAATTGAATTAGCGGCGATATTTGCGCTTTGAAACGGAATAAAATTTACGCGGTACCGCGCGTTATTGCATTAGTAATGCGTTTCGTGTCGTGAAAGCGACGATATAAAATATTACTCGTCGTTATTTCCCTGCAAAATGAAATATTCTAATATTAGCACTAGAAAATACGATTGATTCCTCGGAAACCAAACTGACCGATCTCGATAAAATTGATCCAGCTTCTATCGTAACGCAATTAGGCGAACATTAGCCATGAATTTCTTTCGCTGTCCGATACACGACGTTCGACTATGCGCCGCGTAACACGTTTAAATACCAATAATCCGGCGACCGAATAAACTTCTTACTCGACCTGAATTTCGGCCAAAGAAGCATATTCAGCGGTTGATGATAGTCATTGAGCTCAATTTGTATAAAATATTAAATAACAAATATATTTAAAGCGAAAGGATTGAAAAATCACTCGAGCGGAAGTAATTTTGAAATTCATCGAACTGGATAAAAAATTTTCAATGATCGTCCAATATAAAATTTCCTCGTTAAATAAAATCGTTAAATTTCAATCTAGCTCGCGATATAAAGCAGAGAACGTTAAATATACAGCGTCGAGCTGTTCTCTCTCTCTCTCTCTCTCTCTCTCTCTGTCTGTCTCTCTCTCTTTCTCTCTTTTCTGTAATTCAACATAGAGAAAAGTACGAACCACGAGGACGACCATTAGTCTTGGCTTCGTTGTTGTTCGCACTGTTGCAATTTTCTGCTTATTAATCGGACCGCGTGTCACGGTGAACGAGCATGATGCCTGCCTTTGGACATGCATGCAGAAGGATAAACGCGCGCCTCGGCGATCGCGTGCGAACGCGTTTCTCGTTTATTTTGCATCGCGGAATGCATGTCGGACGGGAACGTTTACGGACGTGATCACGACGAGAAACGGATGTTCGTGTCGCGGTGAATAACGGGAAATTTAACGGTGGGTTCTTGGTAATCGACAACTAATCGCGACTCGCAAAAAATAATATACCGAGGATAAGATACGAGCGGAGGATAGAGAGACTTAACCGTGCCTCGAATCTGGGTTAAGTTTGGGTTATCATCTACTTAAGAGGTAATTTACATAACCTGGATTCTTTGCCTCGTCGAGGGCTTGGTTCTTACGTAAACTAGAGCTAACTTCGACCAGCCTTAACGAACTCTACGTCGTTTTATGTAATCTTGCAATAATAACTCGTTTTGTAATAGCAATTTTCCAATAGAAATCGATCTTCTTAGATTAAAATACAGTTTGAAATTAAAGTGGCAGTAGAGAGAAGTGTGGCAGTAAGTGATTTATGTTGCTGGTCCATGTAAGATCGTATATTGTATTATAAGAGGTATTTGCACGACGTAGATCGTTCTTAATGAAAGACTGACATTGATTGGCTTCTGTGCCCTCTGTGTATTGTCGATTGTTATTGTCACTCGTTATGACATCCATGACACGAACCAATTTTACTCCTCGCTAATTTTACAACTCCGTTGTGTCGCGTGTCACATTATATGTGTCACCGTTCCGTTGCTCTACTCTTTGATTTCCAGAATCATCTCGTAGAGTAATTCTATCGAGATAGAGTAATATCGGTGAAGCAGTGCGACGAAACATCCGCCAATCGATGATATTAATTTCGTGTAACGGCCGTGAAATAGAATAACGGCTGGCAGAAAGAGAGAGAGAGAGATAAAGAGAGAGATAAAGAGAGAGAGACAAAGAGAGAGAGAGAGAGAGAGAGAGCTGTGAATAAAATTCATGTCGCGCGTGCACCAGACGATACACGGCTCCTATCCGTGCACGCATCTAAATAGGGAGGTGTGTATTCTATCGGCGCGTGCACGGGCCGCGGACGCGGCAATACACCCGTGGCGTGTAACGACGTCACCGAGCAGTATCTCTGTTACGCCTGGCTTGCCGTGGACTGTGGCCGCTCACGCATCGCTTAATATAATCCCCCATCCGACCAGGACTACATAGATTACGAAATGATACCTCTGAAACGCGTACAATTATATTGGCGTGAGATATTTCGCCCGTGCGCGCTGTTTCGTGGTTCGAATCTGAATGCTTGTTCTCTTCCCCTGCGTGACGATCGTCTACCCGTTTTGGCCATGGATCTCCTCCACACGGACAAACGGCGAAAAGCTGTTGGCCTAATTCGTTGTCCCGATCCGTGTAATCGATCAGCCGCGATGATATCTTTGTAGAAAATGCGTGATCGTCGCAGTTTAAGGAAATTCAGGCGGATATCTTGTATATATAATATTGGAAATTTGAATGGAGAGATATTTTAGAATATTTTACGACCAACAGGTAAATAGAGATGTCTCGATTAAATCGTTGGCGACGGTGGTAATTACAGCAGAACTGTAGAGAGGATCGTATAATGTAGCTGTTCGGTTGGTTCGTGGTCCGAATTCGAACGAGTCTGTCGTTCGACTGCGTCGGAGCTTTGCGTGGCGCCGCGTTGACGACGCTCGCTCGTGAAAGATAAATCTAAAACGGCGCACTAATTCGCCATTTCATTTAAATGCTAATCCGAGAACAGAGACCAAGCCGTTGAACGTTTCTCGATGCTCGAATCAGTCGTCTCGCGGTTTTCCAAGGAAATTTTCTCGAGCATCGCGTACGAGTTTCCACCGCGCTTTATCTCTCGTTCTCGTACATTAAACAAGAAATCACGTTTCTCTGCTTCTTCGTTCTCTTCTTTCCTTTCTCTCTCTCTCTCTCTATCTTCCGTTTTTCCTTCTTTTTTATGTCGATGTTTTCGAAGAATCTTTATTCCAGGATCTCGGTATTCGGCGGAAGATACCACCGTACCGTCGGTATCACCGATAAAAGGGAACTTTTCAATTTCGAAGTGAGCCAACTTTCCAGTTGCGAGACTTTCCGACCGAATGATACTTTATCGAAGCCCTTTTCGCGCGATCGAAACTTTTCATACTGGCTTCCCTGAGCCGCTTGCGTGACCGACGAACGGAGTTATCCAGACCAGACACACAAATGGTTTCTACCGATTCGTCCGGAAGCAGAATTATGCGTCAACCAGCCTACTGCTACTACTAATACTACTACTACTATTACTACTACTGCTATTGCTACTAATTCCATGGCGTAGCCTCTGTTCCCTTACTTTTCAACCTGGTTTTCCTCGCAACGAAAACGTTTCGTCGTTCCAAAGTGGTGAAATAGAATCCGTGGCCGAAGCTAGGCTTTAATTTTTACGACGTCGTACGATTTCCGGAAACCAACAAACGACAACGGAAACGAATACGTTGTGGAACGTGTTTCGCGATAACGTAAAAGGCCAGGGAGCCTTGAGATGTGAACAAATTTTTCGTATTAGCGATACGAATCGTTTTATAATTTTCATCGTCGAGTAGCCGATGTTTCGTTATTGGGCTTGGTAAAATTAAATTACTGGCAAAGCACCTGGCCGGTTATTAATATTTGCGTTTCGTTACCGACTGGATTATGAAATGTTAGCTCGATTTCGAATTCACGACCGTCTCTGACAGCCTACGAATCAACGTTTTTCGATTAACCAGGGCCTATACCGACATTGGTAGACGATTCGTTCGCCAGTCACGCCCGGGAATTGAATTCTCCGTGTCGTTTGATGTCTTTGTGTCTTCTTTCGGTAATTAATTCGAGCGGCTAGCGTATTTCAATTTGGCAGCTTCTCACAGACGATATCGTGAAACCCAATTACATGTCACGTGCCGATTACACGATCGGTAATGGAAAGTTTCTTAATTACAGGGAGCCACTAGAATTAATACGTTCGTTTGGAAATCATAGTAATTTCGGTCTTTGAGAGCGCGTCAGGCACGAGCGCGCCGAGGGAAAACGCGCGACTGGCTTCATGGAATGGTTTCACCGGCCACTCCAACGACACTTTTGTCGCGTTAAAATTAGAAGCGAGCCTGTTTCGTTTCAATTTCCCCTTCGTTTATCATTCACGATTATGGCATGGATTTTTAATGTATTTCGATAAATTAGCAACACCATCCGTGGGCCAGTGTTGTCGATGAAACAGCACGAAATTCGAACGCCGGATGCCCCATTCATCGAGGAATTTTCAACGCGTCCCGCGAATTAAAACGCAACGAAGAAATTAATTTCGACCGACGCGATGGTACGCATTAATATTTGCGCTGATATTAATCGGGAAATCAGGGGAAAAAGGAAAAATTGCAAAACGGGCGAAAAATATGAGAGTGAACGGAAATAAAAAAAAAAAAAGTAGAAAATGAGATGAAATTTGTGAAAGTTGAAGCGAGTCGGGAGGAAAATCAGCGAGTTGCCGAGGTTCGTGAAATTTTTTGAGAAACGAGAACCAAGTTTCCGCCGTCGAGCAACGATCCAACGAACCGTTTCGATAATTGGATTCTCCGGTGGCGACCGTTTTTAAAATATCACGAAAACCATCGTTACGTTCCTGCCAACCTTCGTGATTTCGCTCGCGAGGACGCGAGCGCCATTTTTCACGTGCCGAAGCATTAATCAAATTCCCCCTTCTCTCCCTCGAGGGTTATCTACTTGAATGCTACTTCCTGGTCGCGCTTGAAAAGTCTCCGGCATCGCAGATTCCATTCAGCGACTTTCCTACGCAACCTACGCACGTACCTCCCCTGTCTTTAGGGACATCTTGTTTCTGATCGCGGCCACGCCGTGTTTCTCTTTCCAGTTTTTCACCTCCTCCTCCTTCTTCCCTTTCCGCTTGATCGCGTAATCCGCGAGATTTATCGAACAATATCGCGTTTTTCCCCAATTGGAACGGCGATACCGTTTTAATTGACGCGATATCGTATGTTCTCTGTGTAACGTCGAACGAGGCAACATGGAAAACGTTCGCGCATCGCAAGGAGAATCTAGAGTTCGGTCTGTTTTGTTCACCTGCGCCAAGTATGTACTCTCATAGGACAGATTTATCATTTTGAGCGTTGGGGAGAAAGGCGGTCGAGCTCCGGCGAGTTTGATTGTTTTCGGAATTTATCGCGCTACGTGTTAACCCCGGAGTATTTCGATGAAAAGACCTGGAGATGGTTTTCCTAGAGCTCCAACGTTCGTCTTGTTCTTTTCTCTTTTTTTACTCATATTTTACCCTTGACTTATCTCGTCACGATGTTGCTCCGCTCGGTATTTGCAACTTTATTTCAAATTTTCAAGGATCGAGTTAACTTTCCATTTCTTGCAAATTGTAGAAGAAGGAGGAGTTTACGTCGCCCGGGACTGTTATCCTTTGCCTTGTATTGGACCATCGAAACAACGTAAGTGTTATCGATTTTCATTACGATTCTCTGCTACGGTTTCACATAGTTCTCGAATGATAGAATTATGAAAATTGCATGCCATCATGTATGGTCGTAAATAATTACCATAAAACATTGTATAAAGGTGAAAATAAAAATTCGAAGGACATCGACGAGTACCGTATAAATTTCTCTCTAATTGCACCGATTAAGTACAGGCTCGTGGTGCAATGTCATATTGCTGCTGGAAAACGGTTCGTTTCCTGTTCATACGTCATTACTTCCGACAAATAATTTACCAAGATAATTCACCTCACAATAAATATCTGATGCTAATTAAGCCCGTAATCCAGCGGCTGCCGATACATAATTCAATTACCCTAATTAATATTCGATTGCGATTAACAATCCAATTAAAGGTATACAACCCGGCTGACAAATAATTTCGTCTGTTTCCGCTAATGTATCGCATCAACCGTCAATCTAATCGCAAATATTAATCCAACATATCGTTTCGTTCCTTTCATACAACAAATAATCGTTCTAAATATATTCTAGCGCAAAATTATTTCGTTACTATTTTTACTATCCTACCTATCGAATTGCCATTAACGAAAGAATAAAAACGGCACTCTCGCTTTCGTCTCGTTGATAGATTACGTTCGATACGCTGATATCGTATTTCGCAGGTGCATCGTATTTTGGTGCGCGGCTCTCCGCTGCAAGTAGATCGAGATGCAAAGGTCAGACACACGTACACAGGGCGCGACAGAACGTCCTGGACGAACATGATCCACGTTTTTCGTGGTCCATCTCCTAATTCGCCGTCTGGGGCACGTACGGGGGCATATAGGGCCCCGTGAGGATATACTGCACCGCTACCACCATCAGTTGCGGGGCACTCCATCTTATGATGTACGCGCTTCCTGAAACAGAAATGCATTTTCCTCGTTACTTCGTAGCCGCCTTATGCGCTCGCATCCGGCTGAGTGCCATGCTTCTGTTCGAGGATAAAAAGATGTAGAAAGATGCACGTGTCTGTTCGTGTGTGTCTCTTACACGTCCCGGTTATGCATCGTATACAAGACGATCGTACAGGACCACGGGAATTTCGTTTCGAACGAGAAGGCAAGAGAATTACTCCTTTGGAATTCGATTGTTCTAACGCTATTGGAATAGAGAGCCTGGAAAATTCTACGCGAGCTACGAATATGAATCTACAAGGACGCACTTGGAATAGAATTCATCGTTGTTTAGCGACGATGCAAACGGGATAAATCCATCCATAAGGGAACGGCAGCGAGGGAATTATAATTTTCCGGTTACACGACTCGAGTCCCTGTAGATTACGGTTTAGTCATTGGCTTACGCGTAAATCTGGCCACGTTAATCATGCACCGTAGCTCGTGTGGTCAGCAGACGTTCCTAATTTCCAAAGCTTATTATCGCGGTAATTAGGTGTCAAAATGAAATTCTATTCGAGCATTTGCCGTTTAAAATTTCGCGCTACCGCGGAATCTCGGTCGCGGCTGAATTACAACCGGCGATCGGAAAGTATTTCAAACATTTCTCGTTCTCGTCGCTGTGACAAAATTATTCGAGTACCGTTTTATCTCTGCAACGAATAAAACGAGCCGGTATTTATGCCCGAACGAATGTTTCCACTCTCCTAAAGCCTTCAGTCATCGACAGAAAGTCGCGTCGTACGGAATTTAAATTAACATTTAAAGCAGAGAAACGGATTTTCGAAATACTCGCCGCGTATGTGACGGCATACGCGGAGAACGATATCGCTGGGCGAAAACTTGTCCCAGAAAACTCGTCTAAGCAGCGGAGAAAGCGAAGAGTTTCGAGTGGAACTTTTTCGTCTAAAATCCCACGGGTGTTTCTTTCGTGTTATCTCTGATCTAAGCTTGCTCGTGCAACGACCAAGATCTCATTGGTTTTCCAATAAATACAGCCTTCCTCGCTGGAACGACGAGAACGTTTCTTCTATCACGGATGTTACACCTAAATTCTCTTCTGTTGAAGACGTCGGTCTTAAATAAAATTTCTACTATGCTTTCGTTCGCGTTTCAGATGATTGTACGAACAAAACACTTGTTATCGTATTCCAACTATTTTCCCTCTTTGCAACAACCTCTTTTTCAACGTATTCCTAGAATATTTCCAAAGTATATAGGTTATCTTTTTATCGAAAAACAATTTGTACAACGTCGAATCGCGGGCAATTTTTTACTCGATAAACATAAAGTAAAATAGTACACGGAATTATAATGAAACGATACAATAGAAAAGCAACAATGATAATTTAATTCTAGAATAACTTATTCGGCGCCATTCCATTTTCTCGAACCTTATTTCGCTCAACTTCAATTTTCCCTACCAATTTTTCTTATTGTTCCTCGTATTCAATGCGCTTTTATAAATCTCGTATGCACAATAGACATTCTTATCGGGTATAATCAAAATATTCACGTATCACCGTATATACGAAACTTCAACCTGCATTCTCTGAATCATTCTCCGTTCAGTTGCCAATACTCTAGCATAAATATTCTCCCGGTTCTCGATTATTCGTTGTCCATATGAATTCCCATCCCCTCGATGCTCGACGATATTGAAATTTTAAGAAAACTTCCAGTGTCTTCATGCTGTAGAAGCAACACGGTTTAATTTAAACCAGAAGAGGGAGAAAGAGAAGTAAGGGTCGATCTTCAGCCGGTTGTCACGGACCTGCCACTCGTTCCTTCTCAAATTTGCGACAGTCTCGCCGAAGGGTCACGAAATCAAAGTTACCGCCAGAAGAACCTGCCTTCCGCGCTGTGAATTACCTGTCAGCTTGACAGCGAGTCCCTCGCGTTTCTTTCTGTTTATATGCGGCATCAGGCGTTCGAGTCGCTTCGTCGTTCCGTGCGGCTAAATCGAAGGGGTGAAAGAGGAAACGCGCGTTTTTGCCGCGCAAACTTTGCACGCGGTGTTTCCTCTTTTTCTTCTCATATCTAGTCCGATAGCGTCGAGCTTCGAATATTTAAATTATCCGCACCGTGAGACGTTGTTATATTTATACGATCGACTAGCAAATTTTGAACGCTGTTGCAGCGAAGCCTTTGGAAAGCGAACGTAATTTTTCGAAGAAAGACAGATCACAAATATCTATGGATCAATTTGTACAGGCGGCTTTTCATCTTTTTCGTTTCTCGTCGACGAGAACGGAAATAACAATTTGTCAACGGAGTACAAAGTTGAACAGTCTCTTAGCGTACCTCGACTATATTCGACTTCGCGTTGCCTTTCTTAAAAATCTCAAGTGGAAGCAAGGCTCCGTAGGGACGAATTAAGCGCCAGCTAACTTGTGAAACGTAATTTATCGCGTCTGGACTATTTATCTCGGGTTCGCTCGAATGGAGCAAATAGAGTTATAAATAATCCAGAGATTCCGAGGATCGAATAGAGGGATACGGGGGATGGGGAATATATCGGGTAAATAACGTCGAATAGTTGGATTCGTCGAATGTTCGGGGACCGCGGTATGGGGCTTCTTGATCGCGGACAAAATTACAAATCGAGCCGCGTATCGGTTATCGGCCGATGAAAAATTTCAAATTGGATGCCGACCGAAATGACAGCCAGTGGCACCCTTTCGCACAAAAAGCTTCATTCTTCCCTCTCTACTAGCTCCTCTTTTTCGTAAGATTTTTATTTACATGGCCGCTCGCCGTCTGATTTATCGTTGATCTGCATCACGTTTTCCATGCGGCGCACTGTATTCTCGCTACGCCGGCGCGAATCTAGCTGGAAGTTTTGCGTCTGCAAATATATTGGCCGTTCCATCGTGGCTCGGGGTAGATTGTTGAAAAAGAGGTGAATGAGAGAGAAGCAGAGGGACGGAGGGGAGAGGCACACGCGTGGAAAGAGGGACAGATGCGAGAAGGGAACAAAGAAACGGGACAAACAGACGAAACGAAAAGCACAAAGAGGCGAAATGAGAAAAGCACCGGGTTCGGGGTGGGAAAATAAAACGAAGTAGCAGGGAGGCGGAAGAGCGAAAACGTTGGCGGAGAAATGGATAGAGAGAGGATGGAAGAGGGAATAAAGAGACGAATAAACGAAGAAGGAAAGAGGGAGTAAGGAGAGGGTAGAAAAAAGGAAAAAGGCAGAGAAGAGAGAGAATGAAGAGGAAGAAGGAAGAGGAAAGAGGGGTCCGCGCGGCGTTCTTATCGCGGATACGGACTGACGTAACGGATTACTCGCTATCGCGACCAATATGTCAGACGGTAAGAAGGACGAGGAGTCAAGCATTATATCGCGAAATAAAATGGCCCGTGGCGCGTGTCCGTGACCGGGGCACATTCTGAAATATCGTCGGTCACTGGACTGGAACGCAGATATAGGTATTATTATTGACACTTTGCTTCTGGCTGAATTATGTATTTTTCATAGAGCATGTCGGACAGCGTCGTTCGCAAATGCAAAGTAACAAGCTTGCCGACGACCAGGCAAGACCACCATCATCGACGACGACGACGACGACGACGACGTAAACTCGATGCACCTGGCTGAGATAGAGAGACGACGTCGCTTGGAAGGTTCTCGCTAAATCGGAAAACGCCACCGTGAATTTTAATGCCGAGCTACGATATCGACAGCCGTCGATACGAAGAACGAGTGTCTGATCGAACAATGAGACCGGGCGTGTTTATTACCACGGTTATTACCACCCTCTGATTTCAGTTAACTTGACGTTAATTGCTCGATTGTATTCCTTTTCTACGATATTATTACATTTCAAATATCGATTATGCGATTTATTTGTCTGTTCGTGGAAGCCACGACATGTTCTCTTTGACTCGAGTAATATCCAGTTCGATTCCGTGTTACGTAGTTCTCGAAGATACTTCTTCGAGACTTTCGAAGATACCCGAACTACTCTAATTCAAGTAGCAACTTTGCTGCTGGCTCTACAACTTCGACAATTTTTAGTCCATTTCCTTTCTGGAACGTCATCCTCGTTAAATTCATTTCCCATTGTAAAATGGATACTTTTGACGTTCGCGTGATAGATACGTTTTTGCACTAAGGCGGACGAAAAAGCTAAAACTTCTCCCCAGAGAGATTTCAATATTTCTCTTGCACGATACGCAGGGACGTTTCAATATTGGTATTTCATACGCGTTACCCTTCATTCAGTTGCACGGCGACGATCGAAGATTCATGGCGGAATTATTCATGGAAAAAAGCAAATTGGCCGCGTGTGGGTTGATGCGATTTCGCGGTGCTTTTTCGAAGCCACTGGAAGTTACGTCGCGAAGAATCTCGGTTAATCCGGGTGCATGCCGGTGAATTTTAATGTAACGTCTCGATATCGACAGGTGTCGCGCTGGCGAAGCCGTGAAATTTTTCGATGACACCCCGGCGTCCGCGTAGATTTATCATCATCGGCCTCGATCCATTTCTGTTCCCCTTCTGTTTCCTTTCCGGCTAAAAGTTCGCCAATTCAAAGCCAATCGGAATCCTTCGCGAACGGTTAATGTTTGTCGTTTTGCCGATACGTCAGTTCTTTTTCACGGCCATTGTCTCTAAACGTCACTTAATACCGCGTTAACATTCTTCTTTCGCGATATTTTTACGTCAAACCGATCGAAGGTGAAACTGAAACTTTCGAATTCTATTTCCTCTCGTTTTTTTTTTTTTTTTTGATCCATTCTTTTCTCTTTTCCTCGAAAATCCATCGTAACCGACGAAATTCGTTGGATGTTTGAAACGTCGAAAGGGAACGGTACAAAACGACGGGGTAAAAAGTGGATTAGCCGAGTCATCGATTTTCGTAACGTCCGCTCCTATCTCGCGTTCCGTTTTTGCGATCCATTAAAACGACGCTCGAACTTCCTTATCGCTAATTTAATCAACGATAAGGGAAACTTTGGTCGCCTAACGTAACGCCAGTGGCAAACATTTTTATCGGCCGACACCAGTTCGCTTTTTCGTCCTGCCCTCACCCTTTTTCCTTCCTTCTTTCTTTTGCCTAACGAAAACTTACAACCACACACCACTGAACGAATGAATTTTATTTCTTTACTCTCAGTATACCGGTGTGCGCATTCTACTGCATTTTTTCGCATCGATTACGATTCCAGTCGTAATTCAACATCGTATCGCTCCCGAAGTTAAACGATCAGATCTACGCGATTAATCTTCGAATAGAATAATCTCCGATCAAACAAAATGATTCTTCCGACGTTTTTCCAACGGAACATTTAGATAAGCGTTGTCAAGTATCACGGTACACGGACGATCTCGCGTAGAAAAATGAGGTGAGAGGTGATTCTTTTCCCTTCCGCCACGTCGAAAGGGAGGGGTTGCGCGATGAGCTTATAGCGGCGATCGTATCGAGACATAAGCCGTACTGATTTACGATCTAACGTACCACCGGAAATCTACGTACGTCGTTCACCATCCAGTTGCAATTTATATTTCGTTGCAACGTAAATAGCGTATAGTACGCATATCGAACGTCATAACGCGGTGAATTTGCGAAAATCAAACGTGACGTTAACGGGAAGGCAGCCTCGACGAGGTTCTCTCTTCTCTGTCTTTTTCTTTCTCTTGCAAGATGGCCGCGGTGCCGTCAGCTTTAAGAGACAAGACGAGGCCAGTTATAACGTTGTAAATCGATGGGCGGGGGAAATGAGGTCGAAGGGAATAAGAAGGTTATCGAGTTATCGGTTATATATCGCCACCGGATAGATAGAGAGACAAGCGCAGGAGCGTGAGAACGAGAAAGCAGGACGGAGGCGGCACAGGGAGCGGATCTCTCCAAAGTGCTTTGGTACTTGTGGCACGTGCAATTTGCGACGTCTAAAGTTACTTCTAACGTGCTGTTGTTTTAATGGTCGCGGACTATCGGCAGCGACTGAGTCAGCGGAATGTTCCGGTGACTCGTCGCGATGCAGGAAAATGCATCTCACGAACGGCAAGAATATGCAACTTCGGTTGCCGATTACACAACTATGGGATGATTTAGGACAAACCGTGCCGTGGATTCGACGAGTGGCAGACAGAGAGAAATATCGAATTAGCAACGATGTCGTTTGTCACGCGATATTAATCATTTTTATATCAGCACGATATCAGCAGTAGATTAAATCGATGTACCACCATCATTTAGGACCACGATCTTTTCACATCTCTCTAAAATATCTCTCCACTAAGTAAAATGAGTTCTTAACGATACAACTATCAAACTTCAATTCGTACTTGCGTGATAGTCGGTGCTAGATTTGACAAGAGCACCTGTATTTTTTCCGTGATCGTAAAACTAGGCTAAAAAAACGTACTTCCATCAGGTAAAAAGTTATTTTTCAAAAGTATGTTCTCGTCGCTTGCAACCAGACGAAATTTATTATTCGTAAGTCACGCGAACGCACGACAGACTTAAGAAGTATTAGGGTTATAATTCTGGATATTTCCTCTGGATAATTTATCCTCGCGCAAGAACACCGTTCTGCTCTTCGCCACGAAAGTGGCTTAAACAGTTGTGGACAGGAAGAAGCACGCGACAACACGAATGCCTGACGTTGTTACGGCATGTAGACATTCGTGATTCCGGTTGGTCGATGGTGCACTTAGGAACCAGACCGTCGTTTCTTCTTTCTGCTCTCGCCATGCCCCGAGGTGTCTTTAGTCTCTCAGCCGGAAAAGAACGAGATCAGAATCCACGTTTTTCCTCGCGTATCACCCACGAATTCATTTATCAAGCCCATCCCCTTTCCACTGTTCTACCGTGTATATATGTCCGGGGCTAAACGTGGAATTTCTATGGGGGTTGCTTCGTCTTCGTCGACGTATACATTACGTATGTGAAGGGCAACAGATCCAGGAAGGCTCGAGAGACTAGAAGGCATCCTTCGTTGACCCTTTTATACCTCGCAAGGAAATTACCTGAACGAAGCGATGGTTGCTCGATCCTGTCTCTCCTTTTTCTTTTCCCTTTTTAGACGGCCCGTTTACCACGTTTCCTCTGCCATGCCGGAGTATCCCTTTTATATTTATAGGCCGAGTTCACGCACTATTTTTTCTCAGGAAACGAAAGGAATTCGAGTGAAACCGGGGACCAGAAGCCCTATCGTTCTGTACGCGGGAAATATGACTCGCAAATTACGTCGCCGAGAAACGAGATTTTATTATCTGCGACGTGGATTTGGTCTCGGGAGTTCATTCGAGTCGCACATTTTTCTCCATTCTCGTGGATCTATTTCTGTCTACGCGAATTTAGAAGAAAAAGGATGGCCCTTTGCTTTTTTATCTTCTTCCCTGTTAAAAAATGAACTTTTCCAGGGTAATATTCGACTCGATAGCGAGGAGAGTTTTTAGACGAGCATTCTGACGAAATACGGGCGCGCTTGAAATGCTCGGCGACACTCTGTATCTCATTTCGGGACAACTCGTGGCCGTCTACCGACGTACATATGTACTTCTACAAATTTTGTCCACCATAATTCGTGACAACGAAGACTAATAGCTCTACCGTTCGCTGGTTCATTTATCACGCGTGTACACGTGACTTAATGCACCGTTTGGACAGCATAAACACGGCACCGAGTTTCAGCAAGACCGATAGTTCGTGCACGTTAACGCTTTAGAACAATTCTTTTCATCAACGATATTTTCCCATCTCCTTTACAACATTTCCTTAATCGATCGCGTATTTCATCTCTATACAAGTCGATTTTATTACCTTCACATCCTCCTTTCTATTCGGCTTAAAATTTTCATCGATTTTCCATCGAACCACGCTCTGTCTGCTTCGATACACAAACCTAATTTCGAGTTAATTAACGCGCGATTCACGTTCAACGCACGTAAATTGCCACATACCTTCGTATTTTGTATCATAACTTGTATATCGCAGTTCCTTGTTTATCCTTGTTTGTTTGAAGTACAATCGTCAAGAGGCGAAACCGATCCTTACCATCTCTCTTCGATCAAGCAGCAATTTTTATTTCCACCTTTTCGAGCATTCACAGAAGCGCAGATATCGAAGTCTCGAGTAAACTTTCGAGACATTCGATAACAATAATCCCTATCGTTAAATGGATCCAAATTCTATACCACGTTATTCCATTCTATCGAATCAGATTTGTAACTCTGCGTTCCAGTAAAGCTGCGGAAGACATCATTGGAGGATTATCGTGCAAAGGATCTACGCTATTCTAAATCGCGATAAACGGATGGTATAGAGATCAAAGACGGCAATATCCCGGGAACGAGCCACGGGAAACTCTGTCGGAAAACGAAACGTTGTTGTTTCCATTCGATAACACCCAATCGTCTAAGCTGATACGCGTCGTACCTGCAGGCTTCCAGTCAATAAGAACATGGCTTTCGTGCGATGCGACGAGAAGCCACTTCCTCTTTCCCTGACTATTGGCGCGCGCGCGCAAGCCCCGGGCGCCACGGAAAACGCTCGCGAGGCACATCGAAAAAGCGGAAGCCGTAAAATCGGCCAGAAACGTCGCTTCCCTTGATCGCCACTTCGCGGCGCGGTGAAACAGAGGGCTCGGCAAAAGGATTCCGATGCGGAAGAAACGTTTTTCTCAGTCTGTCGGGGATAAACCGGGATTCTCCAGGGGAAAGTGGGACGATGCGAAACGAGGATGGGAATCGCGCGAGCGTTTCCACGCTCGTTTCACGCCGCGACTGTTCCCAGAGTGCACTCCTCGTGCGACGAACGGACACGAAGCCACTCGAGCCGCCCTTCCGGCGGAAGTTAAACGCGCGCCGCGTCCAAGAACGCCACCCGTGTCTTCCTCGGCCTCGGTGGCGACCGTTTTTTCGGCGAACTCGCAACTGAAAATTCAGCCGAGCGAATTTAGCTTGTCGCGCTTCCATGGACGAACCTTTGCACCGCGTCGAACGTTTCAGATTCATCCGAGAGTTCGTCTAAATGGCACAACACTCTTTGATTGCGTTTGAGATTGATACGAAACGTTCGACACTCGATGGATCGGATCGAGATGGTCTAGTTTCGTATAGAACGAGATGACGATACGCACAGGGTGTCTCGTTTAAACTGAGAATGATTTTAGCTCCTTGTTAACGCGACGAAACAACGAAATTTAAAAGGAATACGTCATGTATGACGACACGTAAGGTATTTATGGTACTACATTTGAAAGTTTGCCTGTGAAAGGATCGAGCGAGGATTGTGACGATGATAATGAAAGACCTCTGAAAGTCGCGTTAAAGATCGTTACCGTTCTTTATATAACGTCTGCTTGTTACAATGCAACGTTGTAACGGAGGAAATTACCCATGTAACGGAGAGAGAAAAAAAGGGAGCAGAGAATACACCTATACTGGAGATAATTTCTCGTTAAAACGGCAGCATCCGATATTTCGTTTCTCCTTTCTTAATCAGCTTTAATTGATCTACGACGAGCAGCGTTGTAAGATCTACCTCCAAGATTTTCCTTCAAATGCAACAAACACGACGATAGAATAACAGAATTTTCAACAATTAAGCTCTTCACAATCGTACATATACGCGTCTAATTCCCCTAACAATACTCTTCATTAATCCGAGTCTCGATTTTCAACCGTTGCAGCATTCATTGTTTCGTCAGAATATTCTCGTCGCGGGAGAAACATTTTACAGGGGGCGAGAGAATGAGATACAGAGAAATAGTAAAGAAGAGGGAGAGAGAGAGAGAGAGAGAGAGTGAGGGGGGGCGACCGGGGATAAAGTCGGGTGGAGTTTTAGAAACGAGTGAAGCGTTCGCGAATGGAACATCTTCTGACGGTGTGCGGTGTTCTATATCCCCGATTTTTCGGTGAAACGTTTGACGATTTTACTCGGCTGCTGCCTTCGCAAACAGCCTCGTTTGCTCGTCGTTACGCCCTCATTGCTGTAACATAATTCCCGTTTGATGCGGAAAGAGGGGCCCCGAACGCGGGAGAGCCGCTTAATATCGCTCCACTGCGTTATATATTGCACACGCTGCGCAAATATACACGCGTATTACGGATGTCCTTTGTCGACGATGAGACTCGCGCGAATTCCTTTCTAATCCTCCCTTTTTTCCCTATGCAGATTCGCTTCCAGCTCTGTTTCCTTGCCAATCGATCATCTCCCTTTTGCCTTTGCTGTTATATCGGTTTCAACTCGCTTCAAAATATTTCGTTTTCATATTTCTGTATTAATGGTTAGAACTATCTACTAGATTGGCGATTAAATGATTGCGGATTTTGTTATTACCACCTAACGACAAAATCCGCAGTTACTTAGTTGCCAATCCAACAAATGAGAGGACGATAAGGAAATGAGTCAATTTTGATGCTGCGTATCGTTGACGACTTTTCTACTTGCGCGAGATAAATTGTTTTAAAGTGTTACAGTAGACGCAGAGTGAATGTACGAGTGGTAGTAGCTGGTTCCGATTACTTGATCTCGCAAGTTTTCTTCACTTTTTTCCTTTCGCGTGATACGATCGATGGATGCGATAGTTTTCCTCCGATAACGAAAATTAGTGATCTTTGTTACAGTACGAGCGAAGCGTACTGTTAACTATAAGTATGTATTAGAAAATCAGTTGATTTGTACAACTTCACCGGCTTTTTACAACTCTTACATTTCACTTATCTTATATCTATAATTTACGTTTTCCGTAGTATAAAACATCATAGGAAATACAATTTGCTAGAGTTTCTCAATAAACGTAACGTGTCCGAATGCTCACGGCAGGAAACGTAGATGCATAAATGGAAAATTAGATCCCAGCGCGGTTAATTTCTAAAACTAATTTTCACCTGTGCAGATTACCAGACGGAGAAATGTTAAATTCATATATTCGCTCGTTCTCCCGACTTTGCACTATGAATCGACGATCCGCCGTCCGTATAGCAAAATTTAGGTACCTACCACGACAATGACTCGCGAGCACACTGATCATCATCGTCATAAACGCACGCCGCATTGTAACGGCGGATAGTTTCAGGATCGCGCAATACCACAAAGCTAATAAACCGTAACGTTCCGGCATTCAGGAAAATTATCGATTAGATCAATCTCCATTATCTTTGACGCGGTATCAATTATCTCACTGAAAAGTGAAATTACAGCCACAGTATGTTCGTAATACGTTGGTAAGAAGTGTGTAGAAACGTCGAAATATTGATTACGTTCTCGCCGGGCAGATAAATTCTACCGTAGATGAAAACGAGTTTGCGAACTGATCCTCTGCATTTTCCAAAGAATCGAGGTAGAACGCGCGACGTAGATTCCGAGGTTTTTCTTTCCGCGCGCTCGGCTACCGGATTCGCGAGTAAAGACATTAGCATAGCGCTCGCTAGCTGGCAATTTAGTGCATTAGGCGCACGCTGCAGGACGGACAGAAGCGTAACGCTTGGCAGAAAACCGAGGGGAAGAGTGGTCTGGAAATGGGTGAACCGGGGAACAGAGGAAAAGTGGTCCGAAAAACCGACAACTGGAAAGGCCAAGTTGCGGAGGAAACGGAAGTGAAACAGGAAGCGACAGACCAGCCGGAACGAGGTGAAAAGGTTGGAGAATGAGGAAGATGGTAGGTAATGCGAGACAAGAAGAGCTCGGAGAATAGAAAAGGCTGGCCGGTATCAAAGAGTATATTAAAGCAATATTTTGTCAGCGTTGCTTTGTTTCTGCGAAGCTGGAGCGTTTAAGTGGAAAACTTGGTTATATAATAATATCCATACATATACATAGCTATGTAAATATTTTCTAAAAGAGTTCAAATACGTTCGCGAGCCAGTGTATGTAGATCCTTATGAACAGCTTCATATACATTGCGTTAAATAAAACAGTTCGTTCCGTTTTTTAATAGCGAGAAGCAACCGAGTTTAAACAATGGCCACTAACTTCGATTTAATTGGTCTAATCCGGTATCGTTGATCGATCGTCGGACAACTGTGGAGTGTAGAACAAATATTTTTGGGAATATTTGTTTCTTGCTAGTCCGATACAAGTTCGAACGTGTTTCACCGAGACAACGCAAAACCACGCGTGTCGATCTTCGCGCGACAAGAATTCCTACAAGTTGAATGGAATGTTCCATTCCGTCTACGACATTCTCCCGATCACGCATGCTCAGACTCTCACTTATTCGGCACAAAACTACCTCGACGATAAGATCTTCTTCTCTTTTGAAGACTGGGGAAACGAATTGGAACGTTTCTTGTTCGCAGAGGACTAAACAACGCCGACAGACGGGATAACAAAGTTACCACAGAGGTGGCGAAAAGTCATCGAGAGGAATGGTGCATGTATCGATCGAAAAGAGAACACGTAAAAGAGAAAGTACGTCCTTCAGTTTGGCCGTAAAAATGAAACGATCTCGCCGTTCAATTCAATCAAATTTCACTCTTCGACAGGTTTTGACAGTTCGTCGAAATACGCATCCGGTTTAACGATAGCCTAACGCGAACGTTGTGTAATTGAGAGGTCCGGACGAGATTGAGCGATCGACAAGAACGTTGTATCGCACGACAAATCGGTATAACCGGTTCTAGAGCCAGAATGGGCAGCAGAATGGGAAAAGTGGCCAAGCGAAAGGGCAAAGTGCCGCGTTGGAAGGTTACATCGGACTGTTAATATTTCATGAACTGGGCGTGACCCTGTGTAATTCTCTATAATTCAGAATCGCATGATGTTTCGTTGGTAGTCGATTGTAGGCTGACGAACAGAACGGCTCGCTGGCAGCAGCGGTGTCCGCACGCTGATAATCGATTTGCGAAATATTGAAATTCCGATTGCGCCGGCGATCACCGAAGTTTGTTAGCGTTATCTCGGTTTCCTTTTTGCCGTTGGCTAATGGGATTCCGAGCAATAACACGCGGCCCCCGTCGATTACCTGGCCGAAAATTGTTTATTTATCAGGGACCGCGAGCACGGTCCTGATCGACTCTGCTAACGACACGTAACCCCTCTCCGGCGAAACTTTAATTAATTCCCCTTTTAATTAATGCGCTGCTGTCTCTGATTTTCGGCTTTATTATGCATTATACGCTGTTGTCGAATTCCTCTCTGATGGCCGAACTTCACATACGATCCGTCACGTAAAAAATATTTGCTCAACAGCAATTAGGACAATAAACACGCGTTACGCTCGCTGGCGATCGTCGGAACGACTTCGACCTACTTCGTTTTAACTTTACGACTGACAAGATGACGATACGAGCTAATATATACCAACGTACGATGTAACGTGATAATTGCAAATGCGTTGCTCGGCATCTCGTAAAATTTGTCAACGTCAACGTCGACGGAACGAGAGTATAAAAATCAATTAACGAGCGAAACCGTCATGTTTATGAAAATATATATTTCTGAAGGAACGTTGGAGCGTATAGCATCTAGATTCGAGTTTCATCGCTTCAGACCTCGATTCTTGCGTCAAAAAGCAGAAAGATAAAAAAATTGTGGAAATCGCAAAAAGAGCTTCGGGACTTGGAGGAAAGGAGCAGAGAACGGACGACGTTTAAGCTTTTCACGGTACGGAACGTCGTTATCAAGCCTGGTGACACGAAACTCGGAAAAGGTATCGTTTTCTCGCCGGGGGCGGCTTGGCGCCGCGAGCCGACCCGCTGCCAAGCGAAACTTTTTCATCAAATTTATCGAGGAACGCCTTAGGCTGTGCTTCTACGCTCCGTTGCGAACCTGTTCGGCGGTCAAAGTCTGTGAAACCTGGTGCCCGAAACCTGGCTCTGTTCTTTGCCCGCAGGTGTTAAACCACGAACTAGCAACGTTCGCGTGTCCTCACCGGTTTGTATCTCACTTTCGTCTCCATTTTCATTTCCATCGTCTAACTTGCCATGCAGAACGAGACGTTAGCGCGTCCTTGTTTCATGAAAATCACTATATTACCGTTATATTACTTGCATGGAAGTTGATTTGCTCGATCAATGTTAAAATTCATCTTGCAAACGTTTCGTGAACTTCTCTGGTAGAATCTTTTCTGTTTCTCGCGAGAATTACGTAATCTTGAGTCGTAGATCTAATCGCAAAAATTAAGAATTTCAATCCGATTACCGTCTATTCGAGACTGTAGGTGTTTATTGTGAAATTTGTTGAACATTTGAGAAACGTTTATGAAACGCGAAGAAGACAACAAACGCCCTGCACGAAAATATTCGAATTACAAAACTAGAAGAAGATAAATCGACAAAGACGATAAATCTGAATTCGTAGAATCTATCCAAAGTCAGGTATTATATTTTTCTTAATAATCTTAAGAAGGAAAAATACCAGCCGATTGTTTGGAAATTCATGAATTTCTTTCTCGCTAGCTCCAACAAATATTCCTTCCAGATAGCAGCTTCCTTAAATATTCCGCGGGCGAGGTAGAAGCCAAAATCGTTGTCGTTACCGTAAATAGTCATTTGCCGACAGAACACAGGTCGGTGTAGCTGGATGTGTGGGTGACGAAATTTTACCGTAACTGTGAATTCAGTGCCTCGTCGTTGCCCGGCAAATCGACGAGTCTACGATACCATCGCGTAAAAAGCTTTACGCTATTGTTTCACGTTTTCAATTAAATAACACCGTTCGTGCGATACTTGTAAACTCAGCAAAACAAATATCCATAACTTGGTATCCAGTTTCCAAGGCGCAAACAGCATCGTAGGATGAAAGCCCGTTGACTCGAGAACGAACCGACGATCAAACGTGCTGTAGCACGCGTTCTCCGACGAAACATCATCGCGTGAACGTTCAATTTCTGCTGTCGGAAGGCGGCATTTCCCCCGGCGTAACCGTTTCAAAGGAGCGGGATATTTCGAAATACCAAAAGAAGGTTCCAGGAAATTTCACAGGCGAAGGGCAATTTTCGCGAGGTGCCACACGTCCGGCATCGCGACCTTAAGAATCAAACTGTCGATATTCGCGCGGATATTCCTTTGACGAGGGAAGCCTCGTGCTTGCGCGGTTATTATTCCAGAAAAGGCCAAAAATCAATCCCAGACGTTTCAGTGCAAACGTACGTTTTCCCGCTCGCCGTTTCAATATCCTTGCGTGCTGATTTTCTCCGCGCACTTTCTTTTGTATCGCGTTCATAGCTCGATAGAACAAGTCGAGAGCTCGACATTTGCAGACGATGGAAAGATCGAAATCGACCTTCCCCTTTTCCAGTCGCGACACTCGCGACCAGAGACGCGGCAGATCGAGAACGAAACGCGAAGTTGCGTAGCACGGAGATGGAAAAGAAAATGCAAAGACGCAGGGGCGAAACGTCGGGGATGATGAAGTCGTCGTTTATACTTTATATCGTATGCATGAAATTTTTGGATCCCGAGAGTCGCCGTTATTGCGCCACAGGGAGGATACGATACGAGTCTCCGTGGAAGCTTACATTCTTTATGGATACGGATAGCAACGGGCCGCAGAAACCGCGATATATCCGCACACCGGGCGGGGCTTACATCGTGTTAAGCTCATGCCGCGCCGCTGCAAGGAAGCTTCGGAAACGTTTCTCGCCAGAGTTTTCCGCGGCAAGACGAATCGACCAAGAAGCAAGACGTATATTTCTGCCGTGAGCTCTTCTTTTCCCGCGAATCCGCGTCTCTCTGTGTCACAGCAACGTTATCCTACCAGGATACTTTATTCCCGCTTTTCTTACGAAAATAACATTTTGCGTATTCCTGATTTTATAGAAATAGCGAGGCGTAGACACGTTTTTGTTCGTCGCATATACGATGAAATAATCATCCATCTGCGTTAATAATTCTTACTAAGGGTCGATTTTTATTTAAACTTTGTCCCTTTAAATTCTCTCGGCGAAATTCGTATGAGATTTTCACGCGTCTCGATTGTTTCTCTGCGATCTTAAAGGTCTTACACGTAATTGAATGTGCACGCGGCATCATCGATGCCAAATCTTCGCGTGTATTCTCTGAATCGATTCTTTCTTGCTATCGACATTCTGGCACAGGCATTCGTTCGACATCGAAATGAATTTTCACTTGGACAGTTTACGGAAGAAAATATCCACTATGGCTGCTGTTATAATGCAAGAAAGAAAATGATGGAATCTCGTAGAAATTTCGTGGGAATGTACGATATCCAAAAGCTTCGACCTCGGAAAGCCAGGGCAAGGATATTCTGCCAAGAAAATGCTGTGCCATATATCGGTAAAAGTTTTCTCTTCGATTCTCAAGTGCCGTTAAGTTAAAAGCTCGAGGTCTGAAAGCAGTACAACCTTAACGCTTAGATCGCGATAAAATCCTCGGGTTACTTGTACTATAATTTGCCAGCTTTAATCTGCAAGGAAGATCCACTGGCGTAGATAAACGCGTTAGTACGTGGGTAAACAATAAATCGTCCAGATAAAAATCTACTCTGGAGGCGTGCTCGTCGCATGAAATATCAGAGAGAAACGAACAAGGGACGCGAGATTTGTCACTTAGCGTCACTTAGCGTTATTGGCTTCAGCCGGTACGCGCAAAAATTAACGCGTTTCCAGCATAATTGTTACAGTCGACAGTCTACGGAATACGCGGGTCGCTTTCGTTCTTCTTCTTTTCTTCGTTCGCACGCGACAGCAGTTTTTCCGCGTGCGCGACCTGTTTGCCAAACGAATTTTCCTCGACGCGACGCCCGGCGCGGCACGTTTTATCGCGCGAAAAATGAAGACGAAGGACAAGACCGAGCGACGCCCTGTTTTTTTTTCTCCGTTGTTAAACATAATTGCATAGAAAGCGAGCTTGTAACTCGAGGCGTTACAGCCGGGATAACAGGAAACATTTGCCTTGCCGTTTTTGTCACCGGGACTTTGCCTGTGTTTCACGTGAGAAGAATGGCATGGCAACGGAAAAACAGAAAAGAGGAAAAACGCGCACTGTTGGATGACCAATTCTGCGCTCCACTTTCATTTTGGATAAATATCTTAATTGTAAGATATCGGAGTCAATTCTTCGACCGAGGCAAATTATGTGTACAATGGTCATTGGTACTTTCATAGATCTACCAAAGATATCATCGAGAAATAACGAGAAGGACGCTTCTTTGGAATTTAAGAATGCTTTCTGTAGAAATTGCAAAAGAGTAATTCTAAATTTATATCTATATTCAATCTTCTACTAATTGCAAATTAATTTTCTGGATATAAAAACGATTTCTATTAGCCGCGAATGTCTAGAACCTTCGCGTTCCAAACGTATCTCTAGATTCTAGTGGAAGCACGATGGAAACGCGGGGGTCCTGATCGAACGACCGCCGATTTGTTCCGCTTAATTCCTTCGAATGAACACCCTTGGTTTGAAACGGCTCGCGGAGAAAGTAGATAAATTTCAATCGTTATGGGCTTGGCGGAGTCGTCGCTTTTTAAAAAGCTTCTGGATAGGTCTATCGATGGCCGTGAGCAACAGGTGTATTCCGTGCTTCTTGCGCGTCATAGCGTGATAGACAGCGGTAAAAAAAGAAAGTTTCTGATAATGCTCGCCCCTTGGTTTCATCGATTATACCCTTGACTGAGTCGTATAACGTGTCGTTCAAGGAATGGACGTAGCGTAATGAATCACGACCACCGGTATAATGTTACTAATTAGCGTACGAGATTATATTTTTTCAAACTCTCCACGAGAGAGACTGTAAGCTCGTCGCTTTAAGTCTACACAATATTTTTACATTTTCTCAGTTCCTTCTTTCCCAAAGTGTTTCTCGTATCTCGTCCATTAAAATCAAACATACTTTGCAGCTATACGTTGAGAAACTTTTCTACTCATATTTCAACAGAAACATAGACGATATTTTCGATAATTGATCGAGAACCGGTTATCGCGTTCAGTTCCAAACGATTTTCCATCCCGCGGAATACCCATCTTCGGGTTTGTAACCCTATCGCGCAACAGGTACCGTTTTTCTCCTTTTCCCGTACGAATCTTGTTTGCCGGTCGGCGTCACCGTGATTGATGATCGATATCGAATAACTTGGAAATTTAATATCAACATTATGCCGGTGAAAAGCGGCAGCAGGCCGGAGATTCCTCGATTGAATGGCGATCGGGGGGATGATAAGCGATTCAATTTCACCGCAAACATCGTACTCCGCGTATCGTTTATTTCTAAACGATGCGTCAGCTTAGGAAATTCCAACGGGCGGAGAGTATGGTGCCCGCACGCGGAAAAATTGGTTCGCTGCGAGGGGAACGCCGGCCGAAACGTTTCAATTTCACGTGTTCGAGAACGTTGTCCAACAATTTAATCTGGCGAACGTATCACCGCTCGTCCATCACAGATCATTTTCATCCGGATTCGATAGGAATATACGCGAACGCGTTTATGCGCGGATTCCGCGCTCGTGCCGAAGGTTTCCACGGCTATAACCTGTATTTGCTCGACAAATTTGTGCCGGCGTTATTGTCGAACGTCGCGCGCCGTTACATACCAGCATTCTTTGTGAAGGAAACTCCCGCTTTGCCGGTTATTTTTTTCGATATTCTATCGATGCCACGTTACAGGTAGCAATTTTTAATTCGCTTTGTCCCTTCCTTTTTTACCTTTTGTTCCGTACAATACGAGCGATTTTTCGATACCCGCCGCGTATCAACTATTGGAGGATGATAGAAGTCGGATTGATGAGAAAGTTGGTAGTTTCGCTGTGAAAATATCCGAGCAGGTTAATCGACGTTTATTTTGAAAGAAACACGGTGGCGAGCTGTCAGCTAATGGGCATTAGGCGGTCGCTAAGTCTTCGTGATTAGCTTCTCAACGGTGGCGAGTTTATAAGCAGGCAGTAGTCCTTCGGGATACCGGGGGATTACCAACTACTCTGGTCACTCGAGTGCGTCGATCGGAAATCGCTTAGAGACCCTGGACTTTGTTACACGCTTGCTTGTGTGAAAGAACTTCGTTTGACGTTGTCGATCGATGTGTTCGATAGAAACGTCAATAAACCGGACCAATTTTCAGGTCCAAAATAAACATAGAAAAAGCAAATACATATTCTCCGAGAGACTCGTCTGAGAGACTCGTTCGTTCGCAAAATTGCCAACGATCCTACAAGGGGTACAAGATTTCTGATCTTCTCTGTATTTCACACTGACAGAGGCCTAATTTTTTATTCTTCGTTTAAATTTCTATCTCTAAATCAGTCCCATAGCATCAGGGAAAATCGAACGACTATCCCCAATTTTTGAAGCTTCTCATTTTTTCTCGCAACGCAATCTATCTCGTACTTGATTAAATCCGATAATTTTTATCAAAAAAATAACACGTCGGGGATCCGAAATTTTCTACCGTCTCGATAGAAGGAGAAAGAAAGACCCGAGAGGTGTACAGGGATAGGTAGATTAATAAGAAAATACGAAGGCCAAGGTAGGTAGTTTAGAAGCTGAAATATCCTTGGTTGGAGGAAGATTCAGGGAGCATCTTCCTCGGTGGAAGAAAGTCGTCTGTGAAGCTGCTGGCAGAAGATACAGCGGAAACGTGGTCCGCTTAACCAACACGCCTCAACTGCACTCCTTCTTATCCACGGAGACGTCTACGCGAAAGAAGAAGAAACGTGGATAGAGAACAACGCGGAGAACAGAGGGGAAATGGGAAACAGACTGGCAACGAGAATGCATCTGGCTGTAACGCGGCGAGCTAGCTATTTACTGCTCGTCAGCCGGCGCGCCTTGGAACACCGAGCCCCGGAAATTGAGATTAAACGCTGCTGCTACCTAACAGATACACACGGACAGCCGGCACGGTGATCCTTGTTAACGTTACCATCGTGTCGAACGCTGGAAATTCAAGCCGACCGCGAGCAGCACGGATTTTCGTTGCAGACAGAACTCGAGATTCACGCGCCACGAATAGTCGACATTTTTCGGAGAATACGTTCGATCTTCGTTTGAAGTAATTTTTCAAATAATTTGGTAGATTGGCACTGAGATTAACGCAAGTTTTCGTTCACGGAGCCATTCGAGTTTCACGTGCCGTGAATAGCGACAACGTCCGGGGAATATGTTTTAATGAAATTAATTTTCTCAGAATTTTTAACACGGAGATTGATTTTTTGTTCAAGATACGGTTCGAGATTCACGTGTCCTGAATAATGAAAATTTCCCCTAGAGTATCCGTATGATCTTTAGAGGAAATAATACTTTTTCGATTACTTGGCTGGTTGGTTGAGAAATTAATAAAAATTTTCGTTCAAGAGAAACTGGAGATATATGCGTCGTGGAACAGTGGAACGTTTTCAGAGACAACAAGTGAGATTTTTAGTGAAAATAGCTTTTTGAGTATTCGATACGTTGACTCCGAGGTAAATATAGATTTTCATTCAACACGTGATCCAAATTCACGTATCGCGAATAGTGGACATTTTCAAGGAAAAATACGTCCGATTTTTAACGAAAAAATTTGTTTGAAAATTGGATAGACTGGTTCACAGATCAATAGAGATTTTCAGTGTTTTTTAACGGCGAATTCTCCTCTTTTTTTTCAGGATCGTACGTTCTTCTTTCTTGTTTGTTTTTTTTCCTTGGATAATTTTGCATATCGATTCAGTTTGTCACTTACATCTCACTCCCAGGTTTTTCAATTTCATCGCAAATGGAAAGCGGTGAAACTTCCGCGCCGGTTAAGCCGCGATCTGGGAAACAATTATATCTGTGACGTAGCGAACGTGAATTCGCGCGATGACATATAACCATTTGTAAAATTCTCAAATAAAATCTGCCGCGACCTGAATAGAGCCACAGGCCCGAGAAATCTGTTTGCGAACAAAGAGAACCGCATCAACTATCGCTATATTTTTCGTTTGCTTTTTTCGAATTTTTTCTCTCAAATTTTTTTTCTTTTTGAAATCGTAGAGGCACGACGATTGACGGACGTAAAAAGTGACGAGAGTTCAAACAATTCGTCATAAAATCACAGAATAAATAAATATACCTAACTCTCTGTTACGAATATCCATCGAACATCTAGCCAATATCGAAACAGCCGCGATAACCGCGCTAGAAAAGTATCCAGAAACTCATGAAAATCGATAGAAATATAATGCGGTGCTGTTTGTCGAGAGCATTAGCTGGTTATCGAGCTAGCTGTGAGTTCTTGGCGTATACGTTTCCGAGGCCAACCCCCAATCGCTGGAAACGGAACTCGAGTGCACAGAGGCAAGCGAGAAACGTTCTTTAAAGAGGAAGAGAACACGCCAACGATGTCTGCCGGAGATAGTGGCTATAAGCGGTGCTGGCGAATTCAAGAAGATGCGATCACGAGGAAAACCACGATCAAAACTGCTGTTACGCGTTACGGCGTTCTGAGATTGCTCGAGACCTTGCTAACTGTGCCCCTTTAATTCTTCACCATTCGTCCAAGTTTTATCGAAACGAGTATTTACAATTTGAATCGGAAATTCGCCAATCACTAACCGCGTAACTAGATCCTGATTATAATTTTTCTTCTATACTCGCACGATATTAAACGTGTATTTTCGAATAATAATTCCGCAGGAATATTTGAAAATACCCGCTGCAAAGCTTCGTGGATCGAGAATGGTCCTCGTAACGATGTCAGTCGCGAGAACTCGCCGTTTGCACATTCTGCCTCGGTCGGATACACCAACAGGGAATTTTCTTAGGTGGAAACACCGAAGCAAGAAGATAGACCGGAAGTTTATCGTCGGTCAACCGATGTTAATTCTAAGAACGCGCGGGAAAATTGAGATTAGACTGAATTTCCGGGAAACAGGAGCGTGTTGGCGGCTACGTACACAGGGCCGTGGTTCTTGTTAGAGAGCTTCGTACTACTAAGTGTCCACGAAATTTCAAGGAGTCGAGGATGCCTGGCATGGTAGACATTAGCAGCATCAACCGCTCGTGAGATTACATTGCGTTCATAGATTAGATACGCCAGTATGCAGAACCGCTAATGCTTTTTGTTCGCGGCCCCGATACCACCTACGAAATAGGAATTTTCGAGATGCTGATGGAAATTGCTGCCAACTGTTCGCACCATCGTACAGACCGTCCATTTTCTCGCGTAAACGTGCTTTTCCCTCCCGGTATCCGCAGCTTAATTTCCGTTTCAAACACTTCTTAATTGCCTAATTAGATCTTAATAAGATAATCAACGAATAATACTCGTCCTGACTAATTCGAAATTACGGATCCCTTCATTAATGAGACGATCCCCAGAAACAGACATTTCCACCATTTCCGTCGTTTCTTCGTCTTGAAAAATAATATCATGTACTTTGTAATTTCATACAGTATTCTCCGCGACACTCCTACGTGATCTTATTTCACTGACCTGTTTTTTTCTCTCATTATAAACATAGTAACAAGACTTCCTGCGCGTGAATTATGGCACCTTCTAGTAGGGCCGTCGCTACATAGCCACTGCACTAATTTTGCGATAACGTTTTGATTGTTCAAGAGGAATCCAACGAAAGCAGATAGAAATTATCTACGAAATAGATTTTTAAAGGAAGAAGGAGTGTCATTCGAATAAGTCTTTATCGCGTTACTTAAAAGTGGTGTCTTTTCGTGCATTGTTTCCGAACCACTAACCTCCAAGTGGCGGAGTGAGTCTCGCGATACGCGTCGCACCTTTAATCCCGTTTTATGCAAGGAACGTTCGCGCCGTTAAATTGTCCAATCCGCAACAAGTTATTTAAAGTCCGCTTGCACGGAACGCCGCAATTAAAGTCTTCCTTGCAGGCTGCTTCGCGTGCACGACAGCGTTTTGCAACTAGACCGCCGATGATGTAACATCTTCCTCGTGGTTTTACTTGGTAATTTCTTATCGCTGTTCTTTGCTTATACACGCCCAATAATTTCAAAGATAAATCTACCGATCAATTATGCAGGTTCCATAACTTTACGGTTTCTTGATTCCTCTTGATCTTCTATTTTCCTTCCGTGCCAACTATTATCATCCAATTCGTCTCTAATTTGCTTCGCGTCTTTTACGATTCGTTAGCGGGTACGATTGGACAAGACACAGTTTGTCTTATACTAAGTTCGACATATTACGATAGATCGGTGGAACAGGAAAGTTAAATGACATTTCTGCCGAAGGGAAACTACACGTGTATCCGCCTGAGGTGTATCTAAGTAGCAAGAAGATTATATTTCGGTGTCTACTACTTTATAACATCGTAGGATATCTTTATAATTAACATTTTTTTAATATAGCGCTAAACGCGGAAGTTTTATATTAAAATTGGCCGATCGACGGTGGAAAATATCTTTAAATCCTGCTATCTTAACTTTTTTACTTCGTTTCCCAGAGACTTCATTACTCCGTTAAGTAGTACATCTCAAAGACTTCACCTTCGCCTGGATAAGTAGTACAAGTAAATGGATCCCGCGCCAAACATCGAACTTTTTTCACCGCTCTTCCCGTAGAGTTCATTACTCTGTTAAGTAGTACATCTCAAAGACTTCACTTTCGCTCGGACGAGTAGTACAAGTAAATGGATGCGGCGCCCAACGTCGAAACTAAAATTAGCAATTTTCGCCGGCACGCGCACGCGTTTCGGTGGCGAACTGTAACCTAAAAGCGTAACCCACTAGCAGGTGGCTGCGCCCCGGTTCCGCTACCCCTGGGATAATACTCGAGAGGGGTGTAGTTAATATTAACGGCGCGCTATAGAGGCGGCGCGTGTTGTTCCTACGTAATTTCCTACTAAACGTACTAAGGGATGCCCATGCATATTTCAAAACGCCACCTACGACACTCTCGACCCGTGCCTGTCTATCGGTGTGCCCGTGTCTTTGATGCTGCGAGAATTTCGAGACGCAGGCGGTGGCTTAGAAATGGATAAGTGGCTGTCGTTTAGCGTGCTCGCAGGTTACGTGCAAATGCATAGGAATTCTTCCGACAGGTTAATATCGATTATCACAAGGAACAAAGTAAATTGTCAAGAATAATCAGCTGTCCGTTTTTAACTGAATTTCACCGACGTGATAAATCTCTGTTCTAATAAGCCTATTGATCCCAACATTTACGAATACACAGATTACACGGCGCTTCTAAATCTAGATGGTAGCGCGATTGATCGAAGCGATTCTTCACGCTCACCGTCTATTATTAATTGCCGCGGTGTCTGACTACGCGCGGTATTATTTACCGCGACAAATTACAGCGTATTTTGTAGTATGTATAATAGTTTCATTCGAGCCAAGTACCTGCTGTTTTCTATTCTATTCCTCCCTTTCGTTTTTATTATACTACGTATTACTTGGAGTTTATTGAGAACTTTTAAGATTCTCTATGGGAATAGCGAGTGCAGCGAGTATTCTTTTGCCCCGTAACGTCGCAATGTATGCAATTGTAACTGGTCGTAAGAAAGCCAGCGAAATCGCGCGTGTTGCCCGGGTAACGACTGCCACGGCACGAACTTATTTCACTATTTTATTAGATCGGGCACTTATGGTCGTGCGGTAGAGAGAGTGTAACAACCATTGGCCGAGGGAAACGCATTGATGGAACGAGTTCGTCGTTTCGGCACGTGTAAAGGGAATCCGTTGAGAAGGTATCGTTGCACGTTTAACGTGTCGCATTGAATCGATCGACTGGAACGTCCCGCGTATATTTTTTACAAGATTCACGGCGCTACAGATTTGTCTCTATTCCTTCAAGAGAAAAGGGAAGAATAAAAATAAAAGGAATGAAATAAAGAAAGAAAAAGGAAATCTTTCTATTACACTCGCAAAAGTGAGTACTTGGAGCTTGAAGTTTACATTCGCAGCGAAGATGGAGCATTTTATTCGTCAAACTCGCGTTACGACAGCAATTCTCATGGTAGTGTCGTACGTTCGAGTCGTTCCTTCCGTTACGTTCGATTCCGTCTCGCTTTGCCAAAGAAATATCTCCGAGTTTACGCCCCTTTATCGAACTTTGTTCTGTCGGTGTTAGATTTTCCCACGTTTCACCAGTGCTAGATACGTCCGACAATCCCGGCCACACGCGGTCGAGTACGTGCTCGCTGACTTTCGTTCGAGCTTTCCGCGCGTGTTTGCCGCTTCTCGTCGCGGTGACATCGGTGCAGCGGCCACGGTGCCGCGTAAAATTCCGGACGCATTTTCCTTTGGGAACTTAGTCTAAACGCCGTACAATTGGTCACGTTTGGTCGCGGTGATCGGCTCCCACCGTGCAGTAGAATGGGACCGTACGAGTCAGACTTTAGTTTGCATAGTGACAGACGGACCGGTTGCGAAACTGTTTGCCCCGGCTTTAACGACACTTTGAAACTCGTTGATGGACTGTATCTTTACGTTGTAGCACGAAACTAATACGGTACGACGCTGTGTGCATGCAGTTAGATCATTAGAAATCTTCCAACGTATCTTTCTTAATACAGGATCTGGCAAAGTAGACGAATAGACTGTTCTATAATTTCTCACAGAGATAATCGTACAAATTTGACGCCGTGAAAATGAAACATAGCAGCTGATAAAGAATTTTCATTGGCTTCGCATTTATAAATTTATATCTACGATATGATTTTCACGCTTTAGTCGAGGCTGGTTCTGCCGTTAAAAATGTTGACGCCATCTAAACTTAGAGTTGCGTTGCTTTTGTGCCATTCTGTGTATTGCGATTCCTTCTAAAGACAGTGTTTCTTGCAATTGCCAAGCGTAAAAATCGAAAACGTTATAAAAACTTAGGTGGAATATTCTTGATCGGACGTTCCATTTCTCCTTTCCCGAAAATAAACCTATGTCATTTGCCTGTCAAATTGTTTCGTCGCAGAGGAGTCGAATCGATAGCGGTATTTTAATAAAAGATGAACGTCGCGCGGGCGTTCGTTCGATCGTTGTTTAAAATATCGCAGAGAAGGCAAACGGCGAATCGGCTGCTCTTTCATGGCCGAAAGTTCGCGGATAATTGACAGATTCCCGGATAGACCTCCCGTTGATTTTTCTCCGGATCGGCTAAAATATTACCCCGTTAACGGTCGTTAATGAATGGAAATGAATGGGCATCAGTCGGCACGATGCTTCACCGGTGACACGAATCGCCACGTGATAACACCCTCGAGGATACTTTATGGCCGGTGTGCACCGAGCTATTTGTATCACGACAACGAAACGATAAATACTTCAACGAGGCCTGGTATTTACTTTTTCCCCAATACGGTTTCGCGAATGATTTTCGGCCGGAAAATCTCGTTCGAAATATAGATTGTCCGGAAAGTGTCTTTCCTTCGCAAACGTGTTTTTTTGCAACAATGCAGCTTCGTACAAACGTGAAACCAAGTGTGTGAAATGTCGCGGTGTTTATCTCAACGGAACAAAATGGATCGTACGTAATTCGACAAAATAATATAAACCATAAAACGTCGTGCGTCTATTATTTCCTCACAAAACGAAAGAAACTGTTTGGACAACCTATAATAGATTCTTTGAAGAGTTAAACGCGATTCATTTACAACTTCGGTCGCGGACGTTTTAACGCACAGTCGTAGACGAATTTCCAAAACCGTTGAAGCTTCAATTTGCTACAGATTCTACGTTAATAATGCACAATTTTTTGACAAAGGCAAAAGATTGTCATAAACGAGCCAGTCACATTTTCCACTTTCGCATTGGCGACGATAAATTTAACTGTTCGAATTTAATCGACGTAACAATGGCAAATTCAGGTCTACAAACATTGACTTTGCACGAATATGGAAATCAGATTGCTGAAGCGCTAGATGATATTACGAAGACTACACGAATCGTGGTGAATCGAAAGCATCGTTCCATTCATCGGCTATTAAGATAAATATTGTGGCCGACATTGGTCATTAAGGGCTAAACGTCTTATTAAAGGTTTCATTCAGTCGATCCATGGTTCCGGTTTGAATTTAACGACGATGCCACGGAATGGCTTCCCGGACCATTTCAGTGAAGCTCGTTATCTCGTTAACGATCCGAGTGGCCATTCATCTATTCTACGCTTCATCAAAACGGCATGATCGCAAACTACCGGTTTCTCCGCGGTAGTCCGTCAACATTCTAAACACGTCCCTTTAATTCGAACTCTTTCTGCTATCTCGGATCGACAAATTTTACTTGAATTTACTTGAATTTCACTTATTTATCGTATACAAATTTTTACGTATTATCGTACGTATTATATAAAACATCTTGACGTTACATTATCAATGTAATGAGATATAACTGTCGTAAATGAATTAGGTTGTCCGAAAAGTGTCTTTCTTTTACAGACACGTTTTTTACAACGACGCATCTTTATACAAACACGAAACCTAATCTGTCGAACGTTCTGATCTTTATCTCGATAGAACAAAATGGATCATACGTAATTCGAAGAAATAATATAAAACGAAAAATGTTATGCGTCCATTATTTCCTTATAAAACGAAAGAAACTTTTTGGACGACCTAATATGTACAAGTTACAGAATATCTGCTGCCAACGAATATTAACAAGAAATTATTAAAAATGTGTAATAATAAACGTACACGTGTAATCGCGTTTGTCGGCTCTCGTTACAGTGCTGATCAAATTTCAAACTGTTTCGTATAACGCGTATAATAAATTCACAAAAGGATATAAGTAAGTCACTGTACGTTCGAGACTGGAGCTTGAGCGTGGCGATAATATATTTGCAACGTGTTAGTTTCTTCTTTTTAACATCTCAAGACGAACTTTATTAGACCGCTTCGGTTTGGAGGAACACGGCGGATAAACGCTGCTCGCATCGTCGTCTCATCGCGTATGAAGCGTATGAGAAGTGAAAGTGGAACAGGATAAATTCGACTTTGACTACTTCGATGGAACAAGGCAAGAGCAAGAGCTTTATATAAAATTTACAAGTTGCACGAAGGAAGGGCAAATCTTTTCTGTCTCGCCGAGAGAATTCTTGAAATTATACGCTACGCTGTCCGAATTACCCCGTACGTGATTACGCCGTTGCTACTTTCAAGACCGTAAAGAAGCCGGGTCGCGATCTTATTTGCGTAAATGAGAAAAGAGGATGAGTCGAAGAGGGCGACGAGACCAGGTATGCGGCTGTTTTCGCCTAGCCCGCGGCTGTTTTCCGCTGCACGCGCCCCTTAACGCATTAAATTCTTGTCTACGCAAGGATTCTTGTAAACACGCGATGCATTATGCAGCGCAAACAGGGTTACCCTTAAATTTCAAAACGCGAGGATGAGTTTACAGCGAGCTGCTTTAGACTAAGACGCCTGACGTCTTACGTAAGCAGATATCTTGGGCCTGGAAACGAGGACAGCGCGATTTAACGAAATACAGACGCAACATAACTAAAAACGTCGTGGTTGTTGTCGGACGTTGACCGTGAAATTTAAATCAACGTCTACGTCGTTCTATTTTTAAGCGTTCTACATTTCAAACAAGCTACGCGCAAACAAACCACTAGCATTGTTGAAGAAAGAGAGGAACAAAACAAAATGTTTGCGAAGCTTGGCAATCGTAAGAGCGCAAAATATGGCAGCAAGATTTACTTTCATACGTTCTACCACTTAAACATAAGATTACCGTAAACAGAGAATACCGCCACTTTCCTTGTACGGCGAGAAGGCAGCTTTAAAAGCACCGATAAGCCTGTGCGTTACTCTTAAGGACGTTCTTTGGTCATCCGTAAAACGTTTGACAGCGATACTAAGGAAATTTTACATATTTCTCGTGCGACCGAACCTGGAAGACGCGTATATTCTTTCAGCTGCGCGACCTCGAGTTCAACTTTCCTCCCCTGAAACTCGTGCCAGCGTGATTAGTCCACGAAACAGCACGAGTCTTCCTCGTTTCTTGACAGTTTCGAAGCAAACTTATCGAAATCGAGTATCGAGCGTGTCGGCAACAATCGTCGCGAATCGACCCCTTGCCGGCCCCAAGATCTGTCTTCCTCCTTATTACACGCGCGTTCCAATCAATTTAACCTGTGCGCGCGGGATGCATTGGTGCGGAATATCGCATAACAGAGAACAGCCTGGAAGACGCGCGGCGAATGAAAGGGTGGCGTGTTTGCGTGTATTTATGTGCGTGATGAATAAAATCGAAGGGAGTCAACACAGAGACACACGAGAAACGAAAGAAAGAGCGGGAGAGGGAGGGCCAGATGAGAGAATGCAAGCCTCACCTGTGCTCTGGCTACCACGTAGCTTCTGCTCTGGCCTCTCGACCCTCTCCTCGCTCGGGGGAGGCGGCCTCTCTGTCCTTTTCGTATAGTAGGGGTTGTACGAGGATGGCCACACGGTGGTCGGCCTTTTTGCTGGTGACGGCGTGCTCGGTCGTCCTGAAAATAGATTAGGACCTTTCTCATCTAACCCAGCCAACTCTCTTTCTCTCCCTCTCTCTTCCTCTCCGTTGCTTTCCTCTTTACGAAAACATGTTTCCCTTTTGTATTTATTTACTCGTCGTTTCTTTTTTTATTCCCCCGTTACTCTATCATTTCTTTTCCTCTCGTTTTCTAATTTTTGTTTCGCCTTTCTATCGTTTAATCGTCGTGGATCCGGTCCTCGTGCAACCATTGCACACCATACAAGACCCGGGCGAATTTCACGGCTAGAATCGTCGCAATCGGAACCGGTCTCTTCCCGTTTCCTAATTGAATCCCGATCACAGCTGCGCGAGATCGTTACGTAACCATAGGGACTTAATACGATGCGCGGTTAAGGAAACCATTTAATTCGTTTTTTCTATACGACCGATTAAACGAGGCTGGTATATGGATGTCGTATCGCGCGCTGGAACGGTATCGACGGTTATTTGGAAACGGAATCGAGACGACCGAGGATTCCACCGGTTTATATATGCATTTCTCGAATACGGGCAAAGAAAGTTTAGGCAAATTCCGGCGAAAGATATTTTATCCTGATCCGGCGGAACTTCGAATACCCTTCATAGTGGAACTTTCTAAAAACGTGCTCGGAGAGCCATCAAGAGCACTCGACGAACATAGAACGGGAGAGCGAAAGTTGGAAAACTGCGAAACCACCGAGCGTAGCCCTATTATCCGCTAAAGTCAGTTGGTAATCCGGCGCGATTAGTTCGAGCTTCATAATCGTCGTCTTTTTCTTTTTTCTCAATGGCGAATAATCCACCCTTTCGAAAGCAAAGGAACGCTCTGCGTTTCCTGCGGATTTCGTCGAATAAAACGAAACACACCGTGTGTGAAACGCAAGCATTGAATAAACGGGTTGCTGGCGGGTTTGAGGATGGCCGCGATCGTTCATCGGGAAAGGAAACGCCAGCCAGAATGTCCTCTATCGTTTCACAGAGAACGGTGTTTCGAGTGGACGAGTTGAAAACGGACAAGCACCGACCGCGCGGCAGCGCAGCGGTTTGATGAATTCCGGCAGCTTCTTTGAAAAGCAGCCAAGTTCAACTTGTTGCGTTCGATGGTGACGGACGTTCCATTGAACCGTGCGCGGTCGACAAAGAGGAAGAGCCGCACAAAGAGTCGCGATGGAAAGAAAAAAAAAGACAAGAGCGGATACGGGACGAACGATTCTTTACGATTTTCCAGGATTCTCCACATCGATGATTCACGGTCGACCAAATCTTCTTCTTTTCGTATCTAATCGCTCTCGACGAAGTCAGGCGTTGCTTTCCGAGCGTTTCTGGTTTGCGTGCTGTACGTTTCGATCGGTCGAGAAGGAGGAATATCGACTGGCGAATAAATGGCCCATGAAGTCGGAAGTATTATTATATTATATGGGAAAGCCAGTTACGCGGCCTTATACGA
Organism: Bombus pyrosoma; assembly: GCF_014825855.1. Classification (NCBI taxonomy): domain Eukaryota; kingdom Metazoa; phylum Arthropoda; class Insecta; order Hymenoptera; family Apidae; genus Bombus; species Bombus pyrosoma. The sequence goes on along the minus strand of NC_057770.1, from coordinate 1,712,935 downwards.
GCGAATTCGGAATTCCACGGATCGAACGCGGGTCAGGGATCCTCTCGAGTTTGCTCGAGGATCCGTAAGTTCGTTCACGCGAAATACGTCCTCACGCAAACCGCTTGAAACTGGAATTTTCTTTAAGGATGCGAGCACGCTACCGTTTCAAAACTTCGCCGGAATTCGGTCGTTTCGATATTACCCCCTGGCTTCTTTTTGTCTTCTCCACCCAGCCGCGCCTGCCGCGCGTCCTTCGCAAGGATCGAGTCCTCTCTTAATTCTCAAACTCGACCCGGAGTTCCCTCAACTCCTCGCAACTACGACGGAAGCCGCCCCTCGATCCGAGAATGTTACACAGATATGTCTGTTATGTCTGTTACTCCTGTTTCCTCGTTTGCCCGTCTCGAGTTCTCCTTGTAACTGACAATGATAACAAAATACTTGTATCTAATACTCGTGGCTTTTGAATCGGAGAAAACAATTTCATTGAACGAAATACAGACGTGCGATACGATTCTATCGAATTACGATCGGTTTAAACTAGTCGATAAACAAACTTAGAGCCACTATACATACAGTGAAAACAAAGCGGAACAGCCAGACTGAAGTCCAAGGTCTACAACCGCTATAGCGGTGGCCCTAAGGCAATCTTTGCGCAGAGAAGATTGAAACTTTGCTCGGATGGTAATTTTGCATAGCTCGCATCAACCAAGAGTGCAATTCGGATTCATGTCCAACACGGGACCATATACCATCGTACATATCGTTACCCTCTATACACATTTGTGGCCAGGTAAGATGGTTCACTAGTTATTTCTGGCCTCTATAATCGCCCGGAATATTCCAAGTTATCCCGCGTGCGTCGTATAATTGTACAAGACGATGTCAAGTTTCGTGCCTGCCCTTTAGAAGAATACTTATCCGCCGATAAGAAATATTCTCCGACTACGTACATCCATGTCATAGTTACCTAGCGATTAAATTTACGCTATGGTGCGTCTGAGCGAGAAGCTAAACCGATTACGAAAGGAGAGCGATAGGAATTTCAGAGAAAATTTCGCCGGCTCGTTAACAATTTACCAAAAGCATGCGAGATTAAACGCCGGTTCAGGGGACAAGAAATAATTAATTTCCAAGTAAGAGGGGAAGTTTTCGCGTTGCGAATAAGAAGTAGCTTCGTCGACGGAGCTTGGTCCGAAAATAAACAGGTGAGCAGGTTAGCAGGGCGAATTTCGAGAGAGGCATCCGCTCAATTAATTCCCTTCCCGGATTCATAACCCCGAGCCAACTCGCTCCTTCGTACTTCTGGTTCGTTCGTTCTCCTGAAATATTCCATGTTCTCGAAGGTTCTGGGAGAAGCGGCGCGTTGCCTGCGAGTTCCTCCTATGCAAGGAGCAACTTTCTCGCAGAAGCCTCTTTTCTTTCATTTCTGGCTGGCAAATAAGCGGCCCTTTAAACATCGTGCACGGGGGTTGCACGCGAGCAACGATGACGACGGCATCGTCGACGATGCTACGGGGTGACGCTAAAAAGTTTTCGAATAAAAGTTTAAATACGCCCGCACGAACTTTGTTTCGTAGCCTTTGCACCCACTGCTACGACGTCGCCGTCGTCCCTGGCTCGTCCCTGTCCTCTCTGCTTTCTCGTAACAATATGGCCGGGGCTACCATCTTTGCCGAGTCAAGAACACGGCCATCTCTTGTGTATCCTCGTCCTACAAGCGCACAAAGACCGCCTCTCTCTGCAGGGTGTTTCCTTTCGTATACCGGCGGCCCGAGCAATCGCGACCAGCCTCGTATTTCATCCGGTTTTCGTCCGCCACACCTTTGTACCATTTCTCCATCCTTATTCTCTTCCTTGTTCCTCAAGCAGCCTCCGTTTTCTTATTTCCTCCGTGTTGCCGCGTCCCGACCAACTTTCCGAATAACTTGTTGAAAATTTAAGGGCTCTGTGCCACCTTTCTGGTTTCTTGCGAACGCATCCACCGTGAAACAGGAATCCGCGGATCGAGTAGCGAGGTAATCGTGGATTCCTCCGGTGCATCCAGAGGGAACAGGCTACCGTTGGACTCGAGCCATTGCTATATCTGCTTTTAAATGGAAAAGTTCGGCCAACGAGAGGAAATAGACGGGTCAATCTTTGTCTCGTTTTCTTCTTAGAGACGACGAGGTGCTCTTTGTGCCGCGGTATTGTGTACTTATTAAACGACCGCGTGGCTCGAACAAGGGATCGCCCCGGACAAATCGAGAAATTAATTCCGTGTCTTGTTCGATGCGACGCGGAGGAAAGATCGGGACGAGAGTCTTGCCCGGCAGCGAAATCGCGGACGGCCAGGGAGATCGGTCGGAAGTAATTCAATTGGAAGCTAGAAGCGATTCGAATCGGACCTGATCTCCCGTGCGTATAGGAGCCTTTGAGCCGATTGAAACGCGAATCAAACGAATCGACGTGTTCAGGGAGTTAACGCTGATTGTTCTATCCGTTTCTCTTGTCTCCGAATAATAGCTTAACCAATCCTGTAAACGTTGAAATTTTTCCCTCGCGCGAGAAAAGGATTCTGTAGACTAATTTACGTATAGAGAAAGAGATAGATAGATAGATAGATAGATAGAAAGATAGTGAGAGAGAGAGAGAGAGAGAGAGAGAGAGAGAGAGAAAGGAGACACAGTTCGGCTAAAGTTACAATTCGCCCTGTCGCGAACGTGTACTGAAACCAACAAGTAAGCGTTAGTATTACGTTTTCCAGCGAAGACGAGCGTCCCTAAGGATGGAAATACAGTTTTTAAGGAAGCATCGATCTCTTCATCCGGCGTGTAGAATCGATGGTTCGATAAAGCATACTGGCAAGTAAAAAGGTCGACGCGTCAGAGCCCAGAGGCTAATACCAGAAATAATTCCGGCCTCCTTGCTCCACGATAATTAATTACGGCCGGTAGGATCGATGGGTGTCCCGAGAGGCAACTAGTGTGTCGAGGCATTATTAAATATCGTATATTCTCGTGGGCCTAATCCCAACCCTTCGGCGAGAAGCAACCATTCCAACGAGGCGCAGAAGGGGCGCAGAATGGAGGGCACAAAGAGGCAGAGAAAGAGAGGAAATTCCAAGCGATCGTAAAGTTCACTTTTTGAAAGGAAGATTTAGAGACGTGTTTAACGAGTTATAAGCCGGTATAAATAATGGGCTCGCTCCGTGTAGATTTACCGGCTAGTTCGACTTTATAGCAGCGAAATTTGTAATAAGAATTTATCAGGTTACATAGTAGATTCTAACGAATCATCGTAAGTTAAGCACTTTTCTTTTTTAATTCTCGCAGCATCTCGGAACTGTTGCACGATGCATATTGGTAACGCTAAATCAAGCTACATTTTACACTAAACTAAAATGATTATCTATAAGGTGGAACGTATTACATATATACCAAGTTTCTAGATCTAAGATATCGTTCAAAAACATACTTGTTACAACACTTAGTCTATACTAAAAATACTAATAAAGTAAACGTGTCTAAAATTATAGGAAAATTCTGCCTCTTTCGAACATGTTCGTTATAGCAACACTACATACGTAACGAGACAAACAGCAAAGTATACCATTCTAAGTCGAACAGAACTTGGAATATTTCCTTTCCGTTGGCATTGGCAGAGCGATTTTGCGATTCTTACGCGAGCCGATACCAGTTTTGTCGGATATCTGTTCGCAACAATGCAATCTGGCCTCGCGCGGCCTCTCGCCAGGACAGCGGTAATTGAATTCTAAATGCGGCTAATTGGGTCACCGGTCGACCCGACGATATAATGCTCCGATATAAAATTAAAATCATCCTTTAGATTCGCGGATGGTCACCACGGACCGATAAACGCAGCAACATTCCTTTTTCGTGCGTTCGATATATATACAAAACGCTAATTATTTCGCGTTATTGTATCATCTTTATACTTGATGGAAACGAAATAGCGAGCTCATAAGATAAAGCACCAAGCCGAGATATCAGTTCCGTCCGACTTGATTAAGATATCTTCTGTATCGTTTCAAAATTGATAAGAAGCGATTTTTCGCTGTTTTCTCTTTGTGCCAATTTTTGTCTTTTTTATTCGACCTAAGCTACTTAGCGATTATCTCGTGACAATCTATATGATGTCTTGGTCTATAAATTTTTTTCATACATACATCGTAGATTCATTTTCGTTATCATGTTACACCGTACTGGTGTCTTACAATATATAACTAGTTTGATTATTCTGTGCGACGTTCAAGATTGAATCTAATAAAATCGATGACCCTATTTTATCTTGCCGTGAAGAAAGAATTGATTTTGAGGTTCCTACGACTCTCGACACAACTCCAATTAGATGTTGCGATTTATCGAAAATTGTTAACTTTAACTACTGACCGATTTCACGATCTCTCGTTGTATATCGTTTCCATGAAGTGTATTTTGTAATTGTATCATTTCGACACGGATTCAAAGAAATGACCTGTAGGCGGTTGAATGGAGGAAAGCCAAGTGTCAAGGGGTTTGTCGATCGATACGTCAACCTCGAAGGTCTCGCTTCCTCTTCGAGTCTTATCTGGCCAGATAAGGAGCAACGCGGTCCCATTGGAAACTGTTCGGTGGCGCTTAACGTCCCATTCGTGAGTTATTGCCCGCCACGGTCGGGTCATTAATAATTCGCTAATATTAAGATTGATTTCGAGCCACGGAAGGCGACGAACACGAACCACCGCCCGATTTCGCGAAACTTTCTCGTGCACGGCAGTCAATCATCCGCCTCGTATATTACGATAAAACCGTGCGACAGTTGCACGATGCCTGACTGGAAACAGGTTGGAAATCCTCGCTCGAGAGGATCGTTACGTCGTTACATTTCGTTTCCCTTTTCCAGTCATCTCGCAACCTTAATGAACGCGCGAGTTACACGCTCGGAAAATTGCATCATATTTAAGTTCCGTTAATTATCAACACGAATAAACCTTTTTCCGTCTACTCGTTCGAAGATGGTCTAAAATTCATTCTCTTGAAATTCCTTAACAATTTCCCGCGCCTTCAGCCATCGACAGCTGTTATTCATAGACGATGTTTAGATTACGTTCGCAATTTCGTTAAATGGCAAAGAAAAATGTGCAGTATTCTCGTATACGAAATTGGTAATTTCGATTAGACCGGAGGTTACATTAGACCCGTGAGATGAAAATCTGACAGCAGAAAATCTGTCGATATAAACGAAATTGTCGATAATACAAATAATTTCTTTGGCGTGACATCTGTCAAGTAATCCGATACGTTTAAAACGCTGCTATTGCTTTTCTTATCGAAATATTCCCTCGAGATATTAAGACTTCTACCATCTTTGATCTATCTGTACTTAAAAATCCAACGAACGACATCTTTGGCCATACTTTTCATCCTCTTTAGGATACGTATGAGTTAATCATGACTCGATCGTTCCGTGTGTTCAGTCTTCGACAAGGCAGAACCTCTTGAAAATTGAATCTGCGCACGATAGAGCGGATTTTCTATTCGACAAATGTTAGCTGTAGGTTGGCAAAAACGGCGGGACAAAGATCGTGTCCCAGGTGAAAATCTGTAACTAAGGGCAGTCGCATAACTCGTAAGATCTAACAATAATCCATGGTTTGCCGGGCGAGTCAAGCTACGAGTAAAATCGCGAAGCTTAATGGTGGTAATACCGTCGTGACCGAGCCTTGTATGGCGTTAATAATGCAGCATATTGAGATTGGTTTCGTTGCGAGAACACCGGGCCAGAGCCACAGGGACCTGACCTAGGCATCCGCCCAAGTTATTCGCGCTGCTTTAATAATACACGCGCCACAATGTGCGCACCTAATGCAAAGATTACATTCGAGAGTTAGAGCCGCTAGTTTCACCGAGGATTGCGCTTCTACGTAATTGCTCGTTCAGAGATGTTTTTCTTCGAGAACAGTCCTCCGGTCGGTCAACGCCACGACGTTTTACCGTCAAACATAGCCACACTTTTCATGGATTTGTCTTTGGCCTTGATCGTTTGCCTCGTAAGCTTTTGAAATAGTTGATCGAGCAACTGTTAACTGTCGTAATCTGCAATACTGTGCCGACTGTGAAATGTCGAGACGTTGTATGTAATTCTTACTCGTCCGTCTTCGATCCGAACAATTGGAAGCGAAATTAGGATGTAAAGAAAACTTCGTTTCAAGCAGAATCTGCCTTTGTCAAATTGAAACGGTAACTCGATATCATCAGACAAGGGGTTAATTTTCAACTAGAAATTTTCTAATTTTATTACTGTGAAATTAGAACGAGGCCCATTCCCTGGTCAAAATTACGTCAGTGGACACAAATTCTTCGAATTTCTAATTGCACAGGACGAGCGTCTTTAACGGAAAGATCAAACTGGCGAATCTAAAAGAGATGATATACTGTAAGGCGAAACGGATGTCGTTGGCGTATCGAGGATGTTCGTAGTCGATTGTAGGGAAACGTATCCCTTTTCGAAGGAGATGGGACAACGTTCCTACTGTGCTCCGACCAACCGTGAAGCAATCGATACGGACACGGGACTCTCGTCTAAATTGTTTGGACTACCAAAGTAAACCTCTTGATCTCTCGTGAAATTTAATGGTCGAGCATGTTACTACGAAATTTAAATATTTCGTAATTCGGCTGGTTCAGCCTCGACCATTCAATTTCCAGCTGTGCTGTTTGGCCGCTTGGTGGTTGCAGCTGCATGGAAACGCAAGGGGTGCAACTTTTTGGCAGTAGATTCGAAAATAAAACACGGATATAATGAGTTCGATGAAGAGGGAAGCGTCGGAGAGGACCTACGTGATATCGATTTCGGGGCTCGAAGTGCAATATTCAATGAGGCTCTCACCTTCTTTGTTGGCGCTGCTCTTGATCTCCGTGGCCTTCGGCGCTGCGGATGGTTTCGGAATTGCTGAAATAAAAATTATTCATCTTGAAGGTTCGGCTTTGAAGCTATTTTCCCAATCGTTCAGTCAACTTTAACTTTATTACGAGCCATCGATCGATCATTGAATTTACCAAGATGCCACGAAGAATTTCGCCTGAACAATCGAATTACGGTACTTTAATCCACCTCGAAATTACGTGAATTCCTTTTTACGTTTTAGGATGTTTCAAATATTTGTCCATATTTCACATGAGTCAAAATCGACGAATCTATTAATGGTATTACCTAATAAAATAACGAAATCGCATTTGTCTGACCGCTAATTCTACTTACAGCGGCATCCTTCTACGAAACCTTTAATTTTCTGCCAACTAGTAACACTAGTGGAAAGTACACGGATTAATATTTACTTTTATGTTATTTAAGCATTTACAACTAACAAGTGTCGCTTGAATTTGCGCACAAAAGTGTATCATCCCACTGATCGTACTTCCTACATCTAATTACACAGATACAAAAATATGGATAAGAAGAAAACGGCGGAAGATTTGAAACATCGTTTCAACGATTTTAACGTTCTTCGATTATTTATTTATTATTATCTTACCATACAATCTGATGGAACCTTCGGTCTCGCCCAGCGAGTTCTTGCTGATACAACGGTAGTTGCCGAAGTCACCATCCTGCAGATTTCTTATGGTCAACCTCATGTACGCCCTGTAACTGTTCTCCATGATGCTGGTGGTATACTTCTCGTTGGATAGTATCATCTCGGCGCCAAGGAACCAGTAGCTCATCGCCCGTGGATAAGCTTCCGTGTGGCAGTCGATCGTTACGTTCGTCCCAGCTGGTGCACCGACCAGCTGATTCGGCACGAAGATCATCGGCGAGACTTTAACATTAAACGGAGGAATCGGTTACGATTGGAAACCGAGAAACCTGGTCTACGGTGAATGAATAATCGTCCGCGGTGACGTCCACGGCAACGATTAAGTCGACGTGGATGTTTATGGGGGACTATGCTCGAACCGTTCTACGATTTATCTTCCACGAAATCACTGGCTGTGAATTATACCGAGCTGTTTCAGCGATTATGGTGATCGATAGCCCACAGTTATAAACGGTTGAGAAGCTTAAAGCTTTCGTGGAATATGGATCTTAGGTTGCCAACGTTGAAGTATCAGTGTCGTTAACGAATCTCATGCTTAATTTATTTTCCTTCTGCCGGTGAAGTTGGCGGACACGTGGATCCTGACCGTGGATCGTGAAGTTTGATAATTAAACAACTCTGTTTAGAAAGAATGGGAGAAGAAGATCGTCAGAGATATTCGATTCGATTGAAAGTTTGACGAATGAAAATGCAGTAGCAAAATCAGGAGAAGAGAAACAAAGCGGCACCTCTTTGTCGAGAACAATAACGCGAATTATTATTATTCGATACGATACTATCTTTCCTTCTCTATCCTGTTCCATGTTGTAAATAGAATTGCTCCGGAAGAACTTCTGGATCCGCGAGTCCCGCCGGTTCTCGCGCATCATCAACCCACTAAAAGCAAAGATTCCAGGTGAAAAACTTCCTTCCTTACGAGCGAGTTCTTTTTCCCTTGCTCAACCATAAAACGAAAACACCACGTACAACGCTACAACGTAATATTCACAATCTTTCTTCGTTCTCCTGGGATTGATCGAACGTAAATACCACGCCGAGTAGATGGCGCACCGCGTAGAAAATAACCGTGCGACGTTCGTAGTTGAATCCGCCGGAATAAACAGGAAACTGGCAGAGAAACTTTGTTGCGGCTGCATGAAACCCCGGATTAGAAACCATACAGGCCAATCAACGGGGGTAGAGTCGAATTGGACGTTCTGTGGATTGAAACGCGCCAAAGGAAACGAGAACCAAGAATTTTTTCGCCTCAAGCTTCCTACCGATCGAGGATTGCTAACATTCAGAACGTTTGAGCAAGTTATTTGGCGCAACCTCGCCGACAATTTGATTAGAGCCGGTGGAAACTAGCTAGTTTAGAGATTAATCTGGAGGATGCAGGTCGCGTAATTCGGTCAGGCTTTCGGCGTCATCGGCGACTTCCCAAGCAAATTCGACTCGTCGACCTTTCGACGCGAGTTCGTGTCCGCCGCATACAGACGTTTCGGACGATCGGGCGATTTAACGAGAACCACCGTCGGCAATTAATTACACGAAAGTGCAGCAGATAGGCCGTGTACGTAGGCGTAGACGACGACTGGAGCAAAACTGGCGGCGGAACGAACGAGGTTAACCGTAGACGAATAACATGGAGCTGGCGGCGCAGCAACCATCTCTCGAGGCTGGCCATCGGCGGTATGCATCAGGCTGGCCACAAATCCACAAATTGCCAGCGCTGACCCTAATTAACGCATACTTCTCCCGATTTCCCACCATCGACTCTATCTACGCTCGCCTTTCCTTCGTTTCCGCGCCTTTCCTCTCTTCATCATCAACGTTTCCGCGAATTGTTGCTCTCAGTGAAATTAATCCAGCGGACGCGCGCTGTCGATAAATCGCTCCAATGTATTTCCAATCTTCGACAAGATTGGATGTTCGGAATTATGTAAATTTTCGCCGGTTTATGAAGGAATATGTTAGAGAATAGTAGCAGGCGTTGCTGAAAACTTGACTAGCGTGACGTCACAAACGATCGCTCTGCAACTCCAGCTTTGATACACGCGAAGTCTCAACTGTTACATTTTTGATTTTACACACGCCCGCATATCGCAAAGCACGTCGACTTTAGATTGTGTTTAACGGTCGAAACGCTGAATTCACGTTCTTAGACAAAGCATACGGTTAATTATTGAAATTAAAATCTCCGAGCCTTCGATTTAAATTGCCTCAATGTTCTTCCATCTACGATACGTATGCTATTTGCCTCTTCTTCGATCTGTAGACGATCGCAGTCAATAATCGAGACTGGAAGATTCGCATTCCTTCCACTGGTTAACTCTGAAGCGACGAAAAGAGAAGAACACGGAGAAAATATGTTTCGTTTCTGAATGTCTAAAAACACGCGAGACTCGGAACAAAGGAAACATTTCGAGGCAGGTTTACTCTTCCATGGGATGAACTTTGTTGTCTTCAAAAGGATTTTCTGCTTCAGCAGCATCTTAATTATCGAAACTAGGAATGTAGCCATTAATTACCAGGGGCTAGGCGTACTTTGTTAGTTCGAGTTTCCAGTTATCGCGTAATCGAGCAACAAAACTAATCGGATTCTTGCTGGTACTTTGCCTTCGACTTCTTCCCACCAACACGAGATTAAAGAACAGTTATTTTGTACCAACCCGTTGAATCTACCGTCTTCTATAATTTCCTCGAATAGATTCAAGATTCGAATGTACGTAGGATAATTTTTGTTTCTTCTTCGTTTCACGAGCAATTAGCTTGAAATTAGGCCACGAGAGAAGATGGCGAACGAATGGAAGGAAAACGCGGCCAAAGGACGCTGCGAATCTATTTTTCTGTCACTTTGGTCTGTCCAAGGTTGGTTAGAATTTGTATAATGCCTCCCAGAAGGCTTCGAAGAGCATTAAGCGAGACGATCGCGGGGCTTTTGTAATCCAGCAAGGACACCTCAGATCCCGCGCGTTGATCGAATATCTTTTTCCGTGGTCCCACCCCGGTAATCCCAGATAACCGTTTCACCCCTCATTTTTCACTGGCCGCAAAAAAACCCATTCTCCAGTGCGACCAGCTCTTTTATCGCCTCCTCCTATTGGAATGATTATTTCTACCATCGACGCGAACCGTGCAATATTTTCGATTTACGCTTCTTTACACTTGAAAGAACAGGATTTGCATATATAGCGAGAGCCTAATGGTACGAGCCAAGTTAGAACAATTATCCTCGTTTTTGACTTACTTTCACGCGCACAGTAACCTGCTGTCAATTATCCAGTTTTATCCAGTTGGAAATAAATCAACCGCGTATTTGACGATTTTTCGAACTCGGTTAGCTCGAGAACGAGGTATCCATTTTCTTATTTTGGATTTTCGTTTTATTCGGAACCAAAGAATCTGCCAGCATTTCGCTTCGCTCGCACCATGAATTTAGCCACCTCGGTGACACGGAAGACAAGACGTCGTCACGATCGTTTGGTAAATCCGCGACATGGCTTCGTTACGTATACGGAAAATGTCGCACAAACAGCCCGTTTCGACCAATCGATGTAAAAAGACGGAAAACTTTCGCCAGAGACAAACAACGTCGACTTTAAACAATGACATCTTTGTTGGCAAGATGAATATCTAAGATGGAGAATCTTTTGCGATCGCAACGCAGACCGAGATTATCTTGTGCATTTGAATAAAATATGTCTCCCCTAAGCACTCAAAGCAGCCAGCCACTCTGCTCCACGTTCTTGTTCCCCTTTTGCCACACGCTTTCGAACAAAGCGGACGTAAGTGGCGCTAGTAGAATACGCGAAACGGAAATCCCTCCGATACAATCTGGATTAAGGGGGAGGAAGTGTATTCTCTTGATGTTTCTGGATGGCCGGTCGACCAGGAATAAATTCTTCGCAAGAGGTGGGAAGGGTATTGCAGTCTTTAGTCCCGTGAGAGAGACTGTTTCTTCCAAAGAGAAGCAAAATTACTGGTTGTAATTGTGCTTGCCACTGATTCATGAAACGATAAAACAAGCCTATCGCTGGAAAAACTACGTAAACGTGATAACAACGACGCACTTTAAGGGCCGTCGACGGTACTTAGCATGTTGCTATTGTACGTTCGAACGATTTATGGAAGGTACTTCTTGAAGTTCGGGCGCTGCTCTGCAGATGGGCGAGAGCAGAAATTACATTGGCCTATGTTGACACGCGAGTTCACGGCCTCTCTGCTTGGTGATTTCTAGCGACAGCAATTGCTTAATATCCCTTTTTCTCCGTTCCGTGCGTTAAAATAGATCGAAATGAAAATGAATTAATCGACAGTATCGGCATGTCCATTAATTGAAAGATAATTTAATCCATATTCAATGTTTCCGTTTTTAATATTCGTCAAATAATTAATAAGCGATACATGCAATTTGCGTGTCGATTCTCGCTGTTCCGACCATAACAATTCTTTGGCACGTGAGGCTCTCGCGATGGCGAAGGAATAGAAGTATCGTCTAAAGGAACACGAATATTCTTTCTGGAAGTGTCGATCGCAAAACGAGAAAGAAAGTCCTTCCCGATAACGCGCGTGTTCCGAGTGATCCGTCCAACTGAACCAAAATCCCTGACAATTATTTCGATGAAAATTCTCGCGATCTTCGAATCGTTAATGCACTCTTAATTTGCTGATTCGAGATACCGAAACAGGATCAGAAATCGAGCAGAGACGGATCTCGAGAGGACTGGTGAGAATTATTCAAACGCGTCACGGCAAGCAGAAGGCACAGGGAAACAAAAGTGCTGGAGCGGCGGAGTTTCGTGAGCAGAGAGCCGGAAGCCGGCTGTTTTCTCGTCGGTCTAAATAAAATATGTCTGCACCTTTCTAAATATTCAAAGGACAGCGCCAGGCTGTCCTGTGGCCTCTCTCTTCCACTCGTTTGGTTGTTGGGACGCGTACGCATACAAAGCCGGCGTCAAGTGACACGAACGAATGGAACGAATAAAAGGGAAAAATGACCAGCAGCGGCGGGACGTTGCGCTCGCTCCCGTCGACCTGCCCTGGTATTTCCCTCGAGTTTTCCTAACGGCGCATCTGCTCGCCCTCTTCTTCCCTTCTTTCTCGTTGGATCGTCGACGTCGACGTCGGTGCGTTGCCTACGTCGGAGCTCGATGCAATTCGTGAAATGAAATTCAAACAATACCGTGTCGAAGCATCTTTTCTCCAACTTCCCCTTCGGGTACTTGATTATGGAATTTACTTTCTGCGGTGAACGTTTCGAGTATCATTAGCCCCGATCATTTTCTATGTCGCTTTCGTTTCGCACTGATTAGGTTTCTTTTAGCCAATTGTCTCGTTGCATCGAGGAGGCTTTGCGTCAGGTGATATCGTTCCATTTCGGACGAAAGTTAATTTCAATTTGAATCTTCGCCGCAATTTTTTTTTAGCGCAAAATTCTCCGCGGTCGAATTTTCTTAAAGTTTGCGAGAAGATCGTTGAGAGAAAATGCCCTCGCAGGGGAGACGTAACGCGCTAAAATTTCCAGCCAATTTCGAAAATCCAGACTCGCTAGTCCTTTCCGGATAAAACTTTCTTTAAACAGCGAGAAATATTGTTCGTACTGATTAATCGTAATAGAAACATAGATTCTCTGATGTTTTCGTAAGACCACAAGCCAATCGAAGCCAACTGCGCCGAGAAGAATTGTTTAACGTTTAATCAATTAATAATTTATAAAGTCCAATGTCGCGTATAAGTGTACGAGCGTGACCGGGTTAAATATGAATTATGTACACCTTCAATATTATGCTTTTGACATTATACAAGCTAATTAATAATCATATCGTTGAATAATTAAAACTCATTTAAACAGCTATAGTATACCGATAAATAAAATCAGCTAGATATAACATTACCGACGAATATAACGATTTTACGGACTGGCATTCTTTCGTCAATCAATTTCTACGAAATTCCACTTTCCTCTACGAGTAAATAAATATTCCCAAGTAACTAAATTGAAAAGAAACCTAAGGAAATGCAAACCAACGGAGCTGAAACTCGACGCTCGTCTATTCTATCATTTGCCAGAGTTCGTTAATAATAACCGAGCATCTTGTTTCTCTTATTGAATCGAGTATCTCTGACAGAGAAATCCTTTTCGACTCGCCAAAGCAAATACAACGGGTAACAAGGGATTAAAAACGCGGTGGTTGACTTAGATACGCGTAACGCGATGAACGAACGCACACGGACACGGTGTATCCCTTCGGTGTATCTTCAAATCCACTCACATTCGACGTCCACGGTGATCCTTTTGCTGACTGTTGGTGGTACGCCATTGGTCGCGATGCACAGATACGCGCCCATTTCATTGCGCGTGATCCTCGTCAAGTTTAATTGTTCGCCATCGTACAGAGACACTGAAACCAAAAGCAGAAATTGATTCAGCCCGGTCGCCCGTGCAAATATAGCGTGTAGCGCCCGGAACAAACAGTCGCGTTCGACATAAACGTATAAACAGGATTCTCCGAAGAGAAAACCGGCATGGTTTTATCGACGAAACTTTCTCGGTTAAATGAAACCCTTTTTCCAGAGCGGGTTGTAAAAAAAGAAAGAGAACAAGTGGTTGTGTGTGTGTGTTTGAGAGAGAGAGAGAGAGAGAGAGAGAGAGAGAGAGAGGAGGGAGGGGGAGAGAGAGAGAGAGAGAGAGAATTGGAAGTAAACAAAAAAGAGGAAGAGGTAGGAAAAAGCGAACCAGCGAACCCACTGGAACACGCATCAATCTACCGAGCGAGTTTTTCTGTCCTTTTTATTATTCCTGACGTCATCGTTTGTCTTCCCTTTATCGATTTCACCGACCCTTAAAAGAGAAACTTTTTGAGAGACGTTTAATTCCTTTTTACGAATGCAGTCTGTTGCGATTCATAGAAACGACCACTGTTTTCTATTCCACTTAATCATCGGTTGGTATCCTCGATACGGATGATTGGCGACAATCGACAATGATTCGGTCAAATTACTTGATTTTACTGTATTTCTTGTTTAATTTGCTGTATTATCGTAGTTTCATCATTTTAGGATACGTTCGACGCAATTCGTAGGTAACTTGAAAACGTTTCATTATATTTTAATTTACATTAATTATTTTTCCCCTTTTCGCTGAAGCGAGCTTTGTAAACGAAGAACAGGGACGTGGTAAACAGGAATGAAACGTTGTAATGTTAAACTTTGTTGCAACGTACAGTCGCGAACAGTGGAAGGCACGATCGAAACGTCGAATCTTTGGAACTCGAGTTCAGGGGCGAGCGTTCGTACAACTTGAAACCAATTCATAGTTAATAGAGAAGGGGTCACGATGTCCTGTCAGTCGAATAATTTTTAAGCCATCGTTCGACGAAGCGTTCCCGCGACGACGCGTAAAAAGTTAGCGCGGCGTTAAAAGTTTGGCCGAAAGTGCGGCGGTAAAAGACTACGAAGGGAAAAAGACGGCGAGGCCGGCCTTTACGGGACGAATATCAAAAACTGTCGTTCGCTTCCCAAGTCGTTAAGCCGTCTTTTAGTCCTTCATGTCGTCGTAGAAGCAAAGAAGAAAGAGAGGCAGTGAGAAGAGGACGAAAAAGGGGAAGAAGGAAAAGCTGTGCGAAACCGAGTTATACCGAGCTCCAACGATTTCGTAAATGAACTGCTTCGCGATTTCGATTTCAAAGGTATTAACATCGAGCGGAGTCAGCTACCCGAAGGTGTTTCATCGACCACGTACGGCCGGTGTTCCGATGTCTTTTAACGATTCTGCGAGCAAAACCTAACTCACATCGAAGAGGGAAAAAAGCAGAACAGAAAGTAGAAGTAAAAGAAGAAGAAGAAGAAGAACAGAAGAGGGGAAGGTAAGAGAAACGAAGGGCAGAAAGAGAGAATAAACCGTGAAAGAACGATACTAGGTCACGAGGAACTGCCGCGTCGTGGCAAAAGGCTCGTAATTATTATTATTATCATTATCATCGCAGCTGCGAGAAAATGGATCGTTCTTTTTTTCCCTTGCGCTCCCCGTGGAAGACAAAACGGCGTTCCGTTCATTAGCCTGACACAGGCGTCACGTCGTTAGGTTAACGCCGCGTTCGCGAAGTGTCGTTTCTTGCAAAAATTATGATATTGATGAAATAAAATTTAATTGCGTCCGAAGAACGGAAATTAGCTTCGTTTTGTAAATATATATTTATACCGGTGCAGTGATTCTAATTAACGAGCTCTTTGTCCGGGGCGATGCGTATTCATTAAAGGAAGAGAAATCTCACGAGGATGAACCGGATATAGCTTCATTTCTTTCCCTTAAAATTGGATCATCGATTACGCGGATTTTAGAATTTGCATCGAAAATATTTTATCATAAGCGCGGGAAAAAAATACGAGTAAAAATTGCGGAGGAACGAATACCAGAAGTAATTAATGAAATTACTCCGGCAAAGTTTGGACGACTGTTTCGGAGAAACAGTCTGCGGATACGGTTGTGATTGTTTAATTCATATCGGTGTTGGAAAAAGTTGCAACCAGGTAATTCTCGACTGCTTAACTAGGATGAACCGACGGTTCTTTGGACCAGGGACCGGTATCTTCACCACTTCCTTCGTACTTTCTTCGATTCACAAGGGTAAAGAGATTGTACTTTTCCGTCTTTAAACATCAAATATTATTAAAATATGCGGCCTCGTTTTCTCGCTTCCGGTCTCGTTCACGCGATGGGAAAACCCTGGGAAAAATATTTCCACAGGGATTAAGAGCAAGTCCTCTGCTACGTCTTCGGCTTCTTACGACATCTATCCGTGAAAATAATTAATGAGAGCGCCGGTGAAAGTCGATAAATTAGAAAGAAGACGGTCCTTTTTACGACCATCCGACAATATCTAACCTCTTCAACGCGACTTGTTAACGTTCATAAATCTCTATCCGGTTCCTCTCGATTTTACATAAACTCGATTTCATTTCCTACGAAAATTTCCCCATGTATTTTTTAACATTTTCGAGCGTTTCCCCTCCTTTCTAAATCCACTCTCGATTCTTGAAAATAAGCAAACAATTTTCAGTGGCGCGCTCGGGGTTTTCATTCGCGTTCGTATAATCGCGAGCGCATGTTTTTCTTGGAAACGTTACTTCGTCCAATCGGCGGCGCTCTTTGGAAAACAATCACGAGCCACGAGAATCCCTGAGCGGACAGATGAAATCCCGCGGTAGCCGCGCGGCGAATCAGCAATCTCCTCTTTTCACGGTGCGTTCATAAATCTTTACGCGGGTTTATTCCGGCTTTACTCGCCTCCTAGTCGCGATTAACCCAGCGGCCATTAGTGCGTCGGCGGGTGGCAATGTTTCTTTCACGAGACACATGCCCTGCCAAACTGTCTTTCCGCATGTACGACAGACCGGCGACACTCGTCGCAACGCTTGCGTCCGCCAAGGCATCCGATCGATACCGACGAATAATTGAGAGGAACCAGAATTTCCCTGCTTCCGGCTGTCGACCTCTGCCCCGCGAGATAATTCGCTCCACGATTCGTCCTTTTCTTCCTATTTTCCTGTTTCGTTTCTGTGATTCGTACGGTTATACTTCGAATTTTCGTATTTCGAATATAATAATGGAAAAACGGTAAGATTAGCGAGAAAGATATACGTATTGAGGTCGTAAACTAAAGAGTTAAGTGATGACATCGATCGATTAGCTGCACCTAGTGCCGTACGTACTTTATACGCACGCAAGCACTCGTGTCAGCTTTTTTGAAATTAATTCTTTTTGTCGTTAGTGGCTCGACGAAGTTTCAGAATACCAGACAGAATTGGATTATAAACGTTCCGTTTTATTAAGAGCTCGATCTTTAAAGAATATAGCGATGGATATACTAATTTTTGTCTTTTTTTTTTAGACGTAAAGGAAGACGTATCGTTTTAAGCGAAATTCCACATCCGTATGTTCGCCGGGACACCTTAAATTCAAAAGCAAACTTCAACTCGTGACCTGATTTTTCGATCTCGTTACGCCGCTTTTTGCCGACTATAATGAACGTTTGTTCGGTTACGGTCGACGAATAAAAATATTCAAACATATTGTTGGACAACTGGTTTATCGGACATTAGAGTAGAAGGGTACGCGCGACAATCGTTTGTCCTTCTATCGGAACGATATCGACTTCCTATACAAGTTTATTTCACTATCGCTTCATTCTCTATTAATGTATTCGTCTATTGGTAGCAGAAGAGTGTTTAGGGAGTAGCGCCTGGTTCAAAGCCGAGAGAGATGCAAATCGATACATCGAGCCAGGCGGTTGCTAATAGCCATTTCGAAAGAAGAGTTTCATTGAAATTTTTATGCTGCATAACGGCCAGCGACAAGCAGAAACTTCATTATCGGGGGCTGTGCTGGTGTGTCGTGCGAAAGAATATCGTTGGAACTTGTTTCAGGGCTCGTTTTAACATCGTTTTTTCCAAAGTAATGCAATTTCTCTCCGATGGAATGCAATACCGAACGACGAACGAGCGTGGAACGAAAATTGCTAACAAAGATTAATTTTTACTCCTCCTTCATTTCCCTCTCGTTCCGTAATATTTTTGTAATTCTCCCATTCCATAATTTGATGAAGCAACTTTCGTTCGAGATACTCGTAACACGATAAACCGTTCAGAAGTTGCGACCGCAGAAAATTTCTCTAAACGATTCATCGTGTCGTGTCTGACCATAAACGGTTCTATTCTACTTTCGTCCGAAAACTATCCGGGCTCGAAGGCGGCGAGCACATCTCGACCGATTTACACTCGGCGCTAGTAAAATTTGATTAAGCGATTAATTATTCGATTCCCGGTTTAATTAAACGTCCCTGTCGTCTTTGTTCCACGCCTCTTTAATTTCATTTATCGCCCTGACGAGATGAAAGGGGAAAGAGGCGGCATTCTTTTTTCTCCGTGCTTTTTCTCTGCCAGCTGGCACGGTAGGCGCGAAAAAACGAATGTAATCGCGAGAAAAGCCCATGGTTTAAAGGTGTCGCGGTTTTCAACGAACAAATGGCCCGGAGGGGCTGCAAACAACGTTACAAACCGCGCGTACGCGAACGCCACGTGTTAGAACATACGAAACCGCCGCACGGCCGCCTATCGCCCCAAAACTTAGGGGAATGACTCGCCGCGAAATGGTTAGGCCAGCCGGTCATGAATTTGTATGAAGCTTTAGAGAGGCTGCGAATGCCCCGAAGCGTGGCTTCGCGGATGTTTGAGTAGAAATTCCAGCCTTTTACGATCCACACCGACAGTATGCGAGCCACGGACGAGAATTTCGTGAGAAACCGCTCGAAAAACGAGACAGCTGGGTGTGTCATGAGCGGAGACTTTAAGTGGCGGCCGCTGACGATCGCGATGAATTTGTCCGCGCTGAAATTGAGAACATTGCGAAACCGTTCCGCCATCTAACGCGATAGGATTTGATTTAAGTGGTGCTTGCGCTTTGGTGGTCCGAATGATTCACTTTGCAGCGAGTGGCGTGCGATAACATGCAACGGGCGACGCATCGCTTAATGTCTACTCTTTGTTATCGCACGGTTAATGTTTTTTCATACAATTTCTCTGCCTTATCAATTTTTAAACGACGGAAGTTAAAATTCGAAGATAGATGGCAGCGATAATTGCCTTCGACGATTGTGATACGATAAAAGGCACGGGAGTTAGAACGAACGGTCGTAGCCGACACAACGAAAGGTAAAAACGGGCAAACTAGTTAAAGTGTAAAATTATAGGCAAACGCGGATTAAACAAACAGCAAACGAAAGAGTAATGGAATATCGACGTGGCTTATTTACCTGGCAATATCGTATATACTAAATCAACATCATAAGCGTCTGGCGAGGGCCGGTGAATTTCGGTCGTATCGGCAAATATTGATTATTCTGCCTGTTAACGTTCACGCAACCGATAACAATTCGGATTTCTCTGACGTCGTGGACACGCGAATATATCTGGGGTCAAGAGACAATATTAACCGTCGCTCGGGATCTATGCAACAGGATATTTTTTATTCCTCTCCCCCCCTCTCTTTCTCTCTCTTTCTGTGCTTCTGTATCTCATCAGATCTTCGGATTGTAGTTCGATCATTCGACGATATTTCAATAGGCGTTCTGTACACATCGAGTGGCCACGGTACAACTTGGTTCTGCAACATTCATGCGGACCAAAATGGCTGGTTGGCTAATTGGACGGGAAACTGTTCGAACCGGCGCACGTAAACAAATTAACCTCCTTTTGGCCGATAGCGTTTGATCCGTCTGAACGTTCGATGAAAGACGATTTCTCACCGACGTTTCTCTTCTCTTGCGCTTTGCGTTTTGGTGCAGCTTTTTCGCTAGGGAATTTAGTTTCGACAGGGACACTGCACGGTATAGTGGGTTGGACGATGGCAAACGGAACACTTTCAAATGGCAAACTACGAGCAAAGGTTCGTCAATCATTACTCGACATTTAATTACGTCGGATGGATGCCGGGACCGAGCGATATTGCGACGCGCGTCGCGACTCTCGGCCGCTATCGATACAATATTGACACGATTGCCATACATCGAAACATCGGTATTTATGTGTAAATACTCGCCAAGCGCAATAAATAGAATGAAGTATAAATATTGCGTGAGCACCGTTTAATCCTGCGTCGCCCAGTGAAGCGTATGTATGGTATGTATGTACACGAGTGCCATTCCGGACAGTTGTAACTCTTCATTTTTCAAATGGATCGTTTTCCCGTGGTTCGACACTTGATCAACGCCGAATTTAGATCAAGCTAAAAACACTCCGTATCCCCTTCGCCTTGCTTCTTCAAAATCGATACTCGTCTCCTACACTTGTTTAATCATTGTACAGATCGTATCGTGACAACCATTTTTATATGTCGTAAAACACGCAAATAGATATGAAAACGTCCGAAACAACGGATAACGTTTAATTTTTAACGTTGAAGTGTAACGAAAAAGAAGAAAAAAAAGAACAAAAAAGAAAGTAAAAAATAGAAGGAAGAGTTTCATTTACATTAGAATTTAAACGTCGTCTAACGTTAGATAAAATTACATTTCGCAGGCTGGCGGCGTTCATTTTTCTGCGAGGAAGCAGGCAACGCGCCGTTTACTCCCGGCTTCATTAAATACGAACAAACAAAAGTTCTTTTATTCTCTTAATTCACTCTGCAGCTTTCAAGAACCGGCTAGCACAGATGTAAGATAACTGAGCAATTTCTCACACGGTTCGAGTTGGCTTCCTTCCTATTGCACCGTCTGTTACACAAGTCTGCCATATTATGGCGCGTGAGATGGTCAAAGGACGATTAGTCTTGACACGATTATAAACCGATTTCAGTAGTCGTTTGATGGACTTTTGGACTTGGTGTGTACGCGTTCTAAACGCGCTGATGCCTGTATATTGTGTAACGTCGTATTTTTACGCTATAATGAAGAAGAACGTCTCGAGAGCCAGTATCGCGAATTAGTTTGTCATATTTTTCTTCTCTCGTAGGAACGTACAGCGATACGTACAGTGGTTCGCGAATGTGTCTGCACATGTAATGAATTCACTGATATTCGACAAACGTTCAACTAACTCATTCAAATTAAAAGCATCTGAACATTAAGGAGAATCCAAACAGCGGCGGTTCATTCGATCGAGCATTAACTAAAATTTTCTTTAAACGAACAAACTTTATACAAGTGGAGTTCTATTCTATCTACATGTAAAAATAACGTCGAAAGTTTGCAATAAAATATTTGAAAATTCTGTGACTATGTAGAGACGTGATTCAAGCTACGAATCCTTGAAATCTTCTATTTACAACGTTTTATTCTAGCGTTCCTACTTATTTTCACACGTAAAATAACTTCTCGTCCAGTTGTATAACACGTTCTGCAGCACCGCGTACGAAATCAAATTATCTGCCAACGCTAGAATATCACTCTTACGCGTTTCCCCTCTTTCTAACAATCTAGTCGATTCAATCCGAAAGAATCGCTTTCTAAAATCAAGTAAAGCTTCTATCTTTCAATCCACGTTTTCAGAACGATCTTTCCCTGATCTCTGTCCTCGGCAATGTCCCTAGAACTGAGTCCGATTTCTCGCCACTTTACATTGTGCCCACGTTCGAATGGCCCTGGAGGACCGGTCAATCAACAGCCATTGACCCGTGGAAAACCTTTGAAACGGTCGGGTCTCGTTTCGTGAGCCAAAGTCAGAGGAAAAAAAAAGTTCCTCGCGAATTTGCGTGGCGAGTGTGTGCGAGCGAACGATCGAATGGCAGCCCCGATAATGTCGCGTCTCCGCTCGAAGCGGGTTTCGCAGCGTTCTCGATTCGCTGGCGTCGGTAACTTTTAACGAGACTGTAACTCGCTGCGCGCACCAAATTTCATCTCCCCGTTGAACGATATTAGGTATGGGATGTCGCTCGTTATATATCGGCCGGATTTCCATGCCGACGAGCCACGTCAAAGTGATAGTCTGAGGCGATGCAGGACAATCGTGAATACCGTTGCATTTTGTCCACTTGCACGGGCAATTCCAAGTTTCCGCGGCGTATCGCTAATTGCCTTGTCAAGGTTACACAGTTACGTTTGCACCGCGTATTTCTCATCTTTTGATATTTGATATTTTGCTCGTATAAATAGACGAGATTTGCCGAGATAGTTTGAGAAGAGCGCATCATTGTACGTATCATGGTATGTACACGCCAATTAATTCGGTTCAACTTAAATTTCGTATCATTTAGCGGTACTTTCCTTGCCACCTTTGTGCGATCCCAGAGATGAAACGTAGAATCTGATGGAAGCAACGATTCGTTGAAAAATAGGCATACAGGAGAAGATACTTTGTACAACGTCTGTAGATGGAAAATTGGCGGTGATTAGAAGATAGGATAATGCAAGAGCATAGATAGATCCACTTATGCATCCAATCATTGCACTCGCTATGTCAGATCGTAGCAACGATCCATCGTGTTTCGGGTGAAAAAACTTTAGAAACGTGTATTTTCCAACTTTTAAATTGCGTTAACCCATCGTGAAAAGCTTGACAAGGCTCACCGAGTAACGTGTCCGGTGCGACGTCCCTTTGCGGACCATCTTTTTCAAAGCGCTTTCAGCTTGAGGTAAATCCACTGGCAATGTCGAGCAAAGTTTCATTGCTGAAAGCGGAATTAAGGAAAAAAGTTGGCGGTGGAAGTAGATGATCGTTCGATGACCAAGACAATTTGCCGCGAAAGAGGAACGAGCTGGTTCGACTGCGTCTTCGTTCATCGTTTCGATCAAGCGAGATTTAACGATCGATGACGAAGAAGACAGCCGGTGTACATGGAGGACAATATTATATTTTCTCCGTGGCTTTTCCATCAAGCGTTGTCTTTTCTTGCCATCTTTCCCTCTTCCTTCTTTCGTTTGCTGTATTTATGACTTCACTTGGCGTAGTGCAGCCGCTACACACGCTTTGGAAAAGCGCAGGCCGCTTTAATTAGCAGAAATTAGAGCGGAGAAGAATCCGCAACCAGAAGAAGAAGAAGAAACAGAGGAAGAAGAAGAGCAACACCTTTCTTATTTGGAAGCTCCGCCCAGGCGATTCATCCTGGCTGGAAGCTCGAAAGCTTTCGTACTACTTTCAGGTCTTTGCTCGGTTAATCACGAACAACAAAACGTTGACACGGCTTAACGAACGGAACTATCGTCTCCAGTTACCGAGTACGATGGTTTCACCGCTAATTATTTCGTTTCTTTCAAGTTTTCTCAAACGTAATTCACTATCCAGTCAACGAACGTTAACCTTTTTCATATCTTTCCATTCCTCGAGAAATTCTGCTTGTTCTATGACGATACTGTCAAACTTCTAGCCTCTCTTTCTGTTTATCAAATTGGTTGAAGATTTAGGGAGAGAAACATCTCTAGCCGATCTATTCTGATTCGATCGATATGGAGAAACAGCGATCATCGTTCATTGTCATTCGGTGAAGTTCCTACTCGAAGAAAATGCAGAGAGAATGTAGCTTTCCGTACTATGAAGGACTGTGCAAGAATCGTGTCCAACATTCCTATACGGATTCGAGCGAAAGCCTCGAATTCCAGCTACGATCGGATCGGTTCCTACGTAATCTTCCGGATGGATGATTCGGTTCAATCGTGTTTACTTGCACGAGACAGGATGATGTTGAATTTCCGATAATCCAGCGGGACCGACACTGGCTCGTGCCAATGCTACCAAAGTTACGAGCATCTTATCTTCGTGATACGTTCGAGACCTCCATTTCCATCATTGTACTCTCGTTTGTTGCTTTTTTCCAATTGTAGTTTGTTTCAATGTCGGCTACCTAGTTTCGTTCATCAACGTCAGTCGTTTATTTTATCGGTCGGTCAATGATAATCGTCCTATCTGTAATAATTTCAGCTGGATCGTTCAGATATTTTAATCTTGAAATACGGCTCGCTGTCAGCGAGGAAGAGAGAATATTCTGATGTTTAATTAAATTATTCTCTAGTATCGATTAACAGTAAATTGCAGGCAACCCGTTTGGATCGTGTTTCCTGAGAGTATCGAGAACAGAGCAGTACCAGTGGCAACGATGCCACGTAAAACGTCATCAGGCTTTTAGGCGAATACAAGTTGCAACCGATAGAGGGACGTTTGACCTCGCACAGCCAAACCACAGCAGCTCCGTCAACCTAACACAGCGGTTGGTGCACGTGTACGTTACCCGTGGGCTAATGTCTGCGCCACCTGGGACATTCTGACATTCGGATGCTTCGGTGTCCGAGACGCCAGGACTCACGGTTCTTCCCGGAGGACCTCGCTGATCTATAGCACTGACTGGTTTTAATCCATCTAGTTTTACGATGACAGAGAGTCCACCAGGACTGTCGGAAGTTGGTCAACTTAGCCACGGAATTATCCCACGTAGCGGAACTAGGATGTGCCACATTAAAGTTTTATCCTCGCTCGTATTACAGGTCCCGAAAATTTTAAACAGCTAAACGCAAGACACGGCCTCCTTCTTCCTCGTACGACCGAGAAAATTTAGCGCAAAATATCAATTCACGTCAACTTTCCCTTTATCTTTTACGAAACTAAACAGCACGAGGAATTAGCCGAGCACCGCTGACAGAGGATTCTGTTTAATCTTCCCCGAAAACAGCTACCGAGAACGCCACGCATCTTTACCATCCAGTGAATATTTCATGGATATGCCATGTGCGCGCATAATTTTCACGTCGCCGCCACTGCATCCCGCCCTGTCCCGCCCCTTGATTATCCCCACTCCTGGCCATTGCGCCACTGGCAGCCGGCCACGTAGCAGTAGCGGCGTAGCACCGCGCTCCAGGGTTGATTAATCTATACAATATTTAAGAAGCAGCCAGCCGCAGGAAAAAGACCTTCCACCGGAGCTTTGTTTCTCTACCGCTTTTCTTGCAAATTCTGTCTAGTTTATCTGTCGTTTGCATTGGCACGTCTTTTTTTCTTTCGCCCTTACCGTGACGAGCCACGCGCACGTATCACGAGCCTATAATCGCGTTATCGTCCGTGAAAAAAAAGTTTTTCGAAAGGATCTCTCGCTTTAATCAGATTACAGCTTGTAAATTTTACAAGGTCAACATCACGGTTGTTAAAGCGCGATGTGACAATCAATTTTATCATCGATATCATTGTCAATATTTAAGATTCTCGACATTATCATACGTCACCTTCTGGACGATCAATACAATATTGTCAACACGATATCGAGAATAATATCGATCGTCAGGTCGCTCCTTTACGATATACCTCACTTCCTCTTTTCTTTCATCGTACGAATTATCGCACGATTCATCGATCCATCTGACAAGTTTGGTAGTCGCGATTTCTTAGATTAGCTATCGGAAGTGGTGTATGCACGAGAGCAACCGGTCGTTATGAAAATTTCTCGGCACACGGCTTGTTTGTTCCCAGTTTGCACGAACATATCCGAGAAAATGCTGCGCACGCCGGCAACAGTCACGTCCGTGCAAACACGCAACTGCATTATTAATAATATGGCCAGAGCGAGAGAGAAGGAGATTACTATAGCTGTTCGCAGTCCATTGCGTTGGATCGCACGCGGCAAACCTACCTGGAATTTTCTCCTAGGTAATTTCAACCAACGACTATCCAATCTTAAACTTAAATTCCAAAAGTCTATTCTGACTTACTTCGGAAAATAATACTGTAGGGAGCGTGTACGTGAATGTGCGACGGTTCGGACGGTACCGGAGCCGTTACTGTCGGAGAAAGGTGAGAAAAATAAGAATTGTCGGCGAGGAAACGTGTAAGCGTCGCGACGACGCGATGCGTCGCATCGTATCGATCAGCCGATACATAAACCGAGGCAAATGGGCGAGCCGCGAGAATTAAGAATCGAGTCGTTGCAGAAACAGGGTCGAAAGTTTTAAAGAAAGAATAATCAACGAGAGAAAAGTAAGTGAATCGTGATATTGTAAATTTTGTAACCGCTGAATCGATTGCTTGCTTCCTGCTTAATATATGTATGAACTTTTTAATTTCAAACGCAATTTATCAGTCGTGTTCATGCTGTGAGGAAGTGTCGTTTCCCATTCGCTGCTGATCCTACGATATCGATGTTAGTAATAGCCAGACTTGAACAGCGAGGATAACGAGTCCAACTTTTGTCGCGGAGTTATTTAAGATACGTTGCTCGTCATTTATTTTAATCAGAGGGAAATGGAAGAGAAAGCACTGCAGATGTTCTGTTTGACCACGATACCAAACAATTTTGAGTTCTTAATAGAATAACATTGATATTAAAGTTTTATTCGAATCGTTTTCATTGAAACTTATTTGTAGACGTAATGGAATGGAAAGAGAGGCTGAAAGAGGGACAGGTTGGAATTCGCGTGAAATGGTAATGAGTAAAATTGCATGGGCGGCTAATTGCATTTCTAATAATGCGCTGGTAAGGGTGGGCTTATATAGTTTATTGCACTTTATTACCCGACCAACTGCAACCGCTGGGAATTTTCCTGCTGGTTCTGTGCTGTTTGCACGTTGTTCTCAAGTGTGGCGATAGTCGTTTATCGTAAAATAAATAAAGATAAAACGTCGAATATATTGCGTACATCACGGTCACGTTGAGAATGTTTTTAGCCATCATTACTAGTTCCAATTGCAATTCTTTCTTGTTATCCATAACGCCATAACGTAATTTTATTTACCTTCAGGATATCTTTTACTTGAAAACATCGTTATCAGCAAATAAAGGAATTGATGAGAAAGTTGTAACCATATTCCAACATTCGTTGGAAAACGAATGATAAATGGGCGAGGAGAATCGCAATCATCGACGAACGAGCTTTACGAGGCAACCACGGGAGTGCAATTTTTTGAGTATTTTACAAACGAAAATTCGATCAAATTCATACTCGATTTCGTCCTCTTTTTTATGCTTCCGTTCGCTGCCAGTAATCGGCCGGCGATTGTCTTCGTGGAAACAGAGGATGCTTTGAGCATAGCGTATGCGATGCGAACGGCCACCGCGAATAAAAAAATAACGCAAACGGCGGATGAAATTTTCGTCAAACGAAATGTAAAAAAAAAAAGTAAAAAAGAGAAACAAAAACGGGAGACTCATGATAAAAATTGATATAGCAAACGCGTGCCAGTGAAATCAGGTGCGATGAGTGACTGCCGGTCTAAAAATAAATGCCTGGCATGCGAGATCGCGAGAACCCCGCTGTACAATAAATGTATTAGAAATTAGCCTGTTTCGTATCGCGAGAAAGCATCAGGGAATTAATTCACAATTTTCCAGCGTCGTTTCGCTCATGGTGTTCGCCCCGCCCCATAACTTTATACGATCTCGTATCAGGCGTGAGATCTACAAAACGTTCGTTATTAAACGCACTTTCGCGGCAACGGGGTCGCGCGTTTGTTGAAATATTCATCAGCTGTTGTCGCTTTTAATCCGTGATTTATATCAGCTGATGTTCAAAGTCGTGTTCAATTAACGGACATTAATAGCGATATAACGTTTCGTCGCTGAACCGAACTGGAACGATGTTTATAATTTTGAAACGTCGCGATGCACGATACGAACGACGTTCCGTCGGAAGTACAAGATAACGAAGCACGACAATGACGTGGTAAAGCTCAGCGACAGAAATATGTATTCGCGACGAGCTTTGTTTTATTCGACGGTCACGTAAACCGGGGAGAGGAGTCTGGAGAACGGTGGCCATGCAAACGAGTAATTACCGCAATACTAATAATATGTCGGCGAGAATGGATTTACGTGTCCCATTGCATTAGGGAAATTACCGGAAACGTTGCCGCAGGCTTCGTTGTTTGACGTGTAAAATCGATGACGAACGGAGCAACAAAAGCAACGGAATACTCCGATTCTGTTACTGTCCGCCGACATTACCTTCCTCTCCTTTCTCTTTCGTTCGAATTGATTACACGTACGCGGACGAGACGTTCCCAACGTACGTTCGCGGCTATTTTAACGTCACGTTTGACTCTGAGGTTTAATCACCGGAAATCGAACATCTGTCCGCCGCTTCCAGTTTTAATGTTTATCAGTAGAACGACTCGGAACATGATTGTTTGGATTTCTGATTGCGCGAATATCGGCGACGTTGGTTTCCGACTCGTACGGAACCCGTAATCAGACGTTCTTCCGTCTGGGAAATAGAAACAGCTTTATTTCAACGATCGAACAAGTTGCTTCATTTATTTTCAATATTTTGAATTCGTAGTTTCGCAGTTTACGCTTATAGGTACGCACAGTGACTCGCAAACGTATTCGAGTGTTTACTATAGTAAAACCTTTAGAGTTATATTATGCGGGATAAATGAAACATTTTGAAATTTCGTTGACGTTATGACGATATACGATCAAAAATATCAAACTGATTTGAATGTATGCATAGAGGCTATATTTATCGCAAGTGAACACTTGGATAAAAATGATTACGCGATACGAACAATGAATAATCAACTATTAAAATATTTTGATTTCAATGACTTTTATATACGCTTTATATATAACGCTCTATACATACATGTAACATTTATGTACTTTTATGTTTTCAAATTCGTCTCAAATTTCATCAACGTAGTAATCGTGGTTGTCGTGACATATTATAGCGGCAGGAAAATTTCCAAATACGTTAACGTACACGTTATATTCATAAAAAGTTTGTACAGGTGTCGAAATACTTTCGCGAGTTACGGCATCAGCGCGTAAATCTATTTTCACGATAATTGGTGATTAATGTTTAACGTTTACGCGTTATGCAAACGAGTTTTTTGACGTTGTAGCATCGAAAACAACACGATTTTAAATCGAAGATGTTATAGACTATACGTAACAGCTCGCAATTCGTTTAATCTGCGCTAATTGAGACGAACAGCGGCGCGCGAATATTCGAAGAATCGCGCTTGAATAAATACAGCATTTCGTGAAATTTCCTGTTTCCCTGCGATTTTCGCTAATTGGCGAAATTAAACGGCCGGTCAACGAGTGGAAACTTGAGAATTACTTTCATTGCTTGTAAAGCATCGTTTCGTATAATTAACGCAAGAGCTCGGTTCTCTCTATGAGATTACACACGCGATTACAGTCTTTCGTCTTATACTTTGTTACACTGTTCGAGAAATTCTACGCTCACCTTTGTAATGCCGATTGATGCTTATACTCTGGCCGTCTTCTCTCTTCCACATCAGTTTTGGCGTTGGATATCCGTCTGCTTTGCACGTCAGCGTAATATTCTGGTTCTCACGAACCGCCACTGTGCTCTCGGTGGACAACGAGTCCAAAATGTTCGGTGGTACTTGGAAAGAAATAGAGAAACACTGAAGGTCAGTTGGTCTAATTAGAAGCTGATAGATTGCCTACATTGAAACGAGTTCTCAAGCTTTTAAGTTTAAATATCGTTTGTCACGTCGGTGGTAAAAGGATCGCTTTTTTCTTCCGCAAAGTAATTCTATCGAACGTTTCGCGATGGATTCTCGTTAAAGCTGCTCGGACGTCTTCGGCGCACATAATAATGTAACAACAGCATGCTTTAAGTCGATGGAAGAAGATTAAATATGCTCACCGACAACTTGAAGGAAGCCGACCTGGCTCATCATCGGGTTCGTGTTCAGTTGGCACATATAATAGCCTCGATCGTCTTGCTGCACGTTGTTGATGTGGAGCAGCCAGGTCTTCTGGTTGTCGTGGGACACCGAGAATCTCGGTATCTTCACGACCACGTGTTTGTGAATGGTCAAGAGCATTTGACGACCCACGTGAATCCACGCCACCTGTGAATTAAATTGGATAATGTTCTCAGATCTTACTTCGTCTCTTTTCTTCTACAGCGATACAGGCGAAAAGCTCTTTCTCCTTCTATTCGAGAAATTAAACCGGTATAGTGTAAAAGCCATAACCGAGTTGATTAAATTCAAGACGATTAAATATGTTAGCGGTGAAGGTTCGGTCTTGATCACTTGGTCTCGATATAGTCGATATAATCGTTTTTCGGCTGTATCAAAGAAAATGGACTTGAAATTTTTATTTGGTAAGGAGACGTGGAGCAATTTATAGCGGTGCATACGATCAAGTAAAAAAAGGTAGTAAATTCGCGTATCAATTTCAACGGCCTGGACTTCACTTGTAGCGATATAGTTCGAATACTTAAAGAGGAAATTCATAGTTTGCGAAAGAACCATCGACGGTATATCGAATCTCCTGATACACGAGCCAGAAACGAGCGATTCGTGCGACCATTTTGCGCGCGAAATCTTTCAAATTTCCGCTCGTCAATGGGTCGCGATCCATCGGATGCTCCACAAGTGGCGGAACCCTATGCGAGGAACAAGCTGGCAACAACCGAAGAGAGAAAGAAGATGACCAGCGTCGGGTTGCGCCGCAACGACACGCTGCGCAACCCTTTCTGCATCAGAAATGCTATGAACAAACATTATTACGACCGTATTTTACGCTCGGCTGGGCTAGCGTTCCCCTAACTAAGCTCATTCCACGACAAAGCTTATGCACTTTCGAGGATTTCTGGGTTAAACTGGCTGCCCTCCCATTCGCCGTGCTCTCCTGCCACGCTACTTCTTCTTTTTCATTTCCTTGCCAACGCTCGAGAACGCTTCGTTGCACGAAAGCGCCACTTTCCCTTGTTTTTGCCTTTCCACCTTTTTCCTTCTTCGCCTTTCTTTCTCGATATACATTTAGTCGCGTCTTCGTACGAAGGTAACGTTCTAACAACTCTCGGCCTCTTTGTCTTCGATGAATCACCTTCGTCACACGGACCAAGTTGTGTCTGTTTTCTCGTGGCACGATCGGTTCATTGCTCTGGTTCATTGGAAATTTATTCGAAGAACGTGTTTGTGACGAAGAGCGACAGATTTCTAATCGATTTTATAACATAAACCAGCCAAATATAAACAGATTCTACGCTCCTTTTTCCTGTTTCTGGTCCCTTCTCATCTCATTTGAGAGTAGTCGAATGCTCCAAGAGGCGACGGTCCGCTCTATTTGTAAGGGAAACTATTCGGAAGACATTGTCCAAGTCGCACTGATTATTTTCTTTTATCTTTCCTGGAGAATACTTGCTCGCATAATTACGTAACAAGCGTACAATGCCAGGGGAATTAAGCGACTCGACGAGAGGCAGATCATTCGGCGATTCAAACTCGTGCAACAGAATTTGGAACTTTGTTAATTGTTCTCGAAAGAATGCTTCGGTAGAATCGTTCCTTTCGTAGTCAGACACAAACTACTCGATCTTAGCGAATAATTAAAGCAACCGACCAAGACTTTGGTCGATTGCAACGATTTAAAAAACACCTCTGAGCGTTTCGTTTGAAAATTTCCGAAACACGAACATACATTAAAAACATACGACTAGGAAATTACGCAGAAATTGTTTCCACGCTAAACATCGATCAAAGCGGATGGCCTGATTCGTTGATTTAATTTATCGAAAGGATCAAACGAGAGCAGACGAGGCAGCTAACAACCGCTTGAAGGAACGCCATATCGAGGCAGATTAAAGCTTTTAGTTGAAATCGGTTAATCCTTAGTTTCCAGTGTAGTCATATACGTCCTTCTTTACATCCAACGTGCCTCGTATTCCATCATATCGAAACTTCCACCGGTAGTCTCCTCCATCTCCGTTTATAATCACGTCGTCATTAGCCGCGTTCCTTCCCAAATGAATCATTCAAACTCATTAACCATCTACTACGTTACCATTTCATACGAAATATCGTTCGTTCTAAACCGATTATTAAAGGATCAAAGGTACAGTTACTGACCAAAATTTGGTCGCAATCCCGGGCGATGGATCGTGAAAAGTGAATGGCGCTCGATCGAGAAAACGAGAGCCGGCTCTCTGATGCGCAAAGGTAGCTGCCGGCGTTATATTGGCCTTTAAACGATCTCGAGGTAAAGCTCGCGCCGCTTGCGGCCTCGATTGAAATCCCTGGCACTGGTTCAAAGTCAAGCTCAACTGCCGCCGCGATACTGGCAACTGACGCTTTATATCGCGAGGAAAAAGCGTTATGTCGGTAGCGGCGAGTTTTTG
Source organism: Bombus pyrosoma (assembly GCF_014825855.1). NCBI lineage: Eukaryota > Metazoa > Arthropoda > Insecta > Hymenoptera > Apidae > Bombus > Bombus pyrosoma. The sequence goes on along the minus strand of NC_057770.1, from coordinate 1,680,820 downwards.
TCGCGGTCAACCTGTTTAAGAAACTTTGATCGATTTTGCGCCTCTTCGTTTTTTTTTTTTTTTTTTTTTTTTAAGTGGGTATTGCTTCTGTGAAAGTTCCTTGGTAAACACCAATGTTTCTCTCTCTTTTGTAAAGTTGGCGATACTAAATTTTAGAGATATTTTACAGACTATTTGTCGACGTTTTTTCAGCTGAAAACAATTTTTATGAAGCTTCTCCTTTTGTGTTCGATGTTTTCAGTAACGGCTATCCCGTGAGTAGGATTCGACACTTTCATCTTGAACAGAAATCAACGGTGCAGGCTGCTCGCGCTTGTTGCTATCTATCGACAGTCACGCGGATGATTCAGTGCAATATAGATCGACGCGTTCATCGTGCTGGCCCGATCACTTTTGGGTTCGTGTGCCAGCGGCTGTCAACCAAATCGAGTTTTTTTGTACTCCGAAATGACCGGCACGTATAAAACCGATAAAAGGTGACGGGAAAAGGAATAAACGCAACTCGTCAAAAATGAAAAAAAAGGGCGGGAAAAACACGCTTCAAAAATGGAAGAGAAATAATTTTTTTCAATTTCACGGGAAACATTTTTTTAAAACCGAGTCGATACTTGTTCACCGATTCCGATCTAATTTCTCGCCGCTTAAACATCGTTTACAACCTTCTTGCTCCACTGCCGACCGAAGGCTTGTACGTAATAAACGTAATTAAAGACGCGTTCCGTTGCTAGAACATACAGTGGCCACGGAAAATATTCGCCGCAGGTTTCGCATTTTTATCAGGTTTTGTATTTCATTTACGTGGTATCAAATTTTCGTAGTCATACGAGAAAGTACCATTAACTGATGCAAAATTTAATGTACTTGGAGCTGATTTAATTACTACGTCAATGCTGTACAATAAATACAACGGTGTGCCGATACTTGGTCCTCGACCATTGTGTTTTCAACATTCGGTCGCCAGCATTTTGTGCTTTTTGGATTAACATTGACCGTCGATGATAGTTCCTGAAACCATTTGGAACGCGGTTCACCCGTCTCATCACGGTCCAGTTTCGAATGACAGCAATTACTCGGCGACCGTAGTCGTCGGTAGCTCGGAAGCAGTACGAGTCACGTGCCATCTTAATGTTACAAACTCTCTACGGAATCTACGCTTGTCTCGCTTTAAATACGTGCTTCGTCAGTCGTCTACAGTCTACAATACCGACGTGCCGTTGACATTCACAACGAATCTCCATTTGACCAGCAGAAACGTTCCAGCTGAATATAAACGTGATCTCTTGGCCGTAAATGTCAGCCAATTACTCAGTTCATTTATACGAACCGATCGATAACCTACATAATTAACATCTTGTCAAGCAACTCGGTTTCAGTTCGTCAAATTCAGAACGCTTGTGTAGGATTTAGCAACATCTTCGTTGGTCCTTTTGGAAAGCAGACGTCGTTATCCAGCGTGACTCTTCGTAAATCCTACGGAATTTGATTCGAATTCCAGCGAAAGGGGTGTGTTAAAGAGAATTCTAAAGCGCTGTCGTCCGGGATCCTGTCTGCAACGAAGATGAGGCGCATTTTCGAGGAAGGACATTAGCATTAACCCGTTTCTCTTCGCCATCTACATACTTCTTTTTTTACGCACGCTCGATAATCAACAGCGTGGCTCTAAATTCTTCTCGGCGAGTAATAACCCTCCGAGAAAATTCTCAGGCTCGTAAACGATACTCGTTCGCTCTCGTTCGAGAGTCGTTACAGTGGCTGTAACGGGTGCGCGTTGCTGCAAGGCGAAATTCGAAAGTGCAGCAGCCCAGGGTTGGTTAAGAAGAAACGAGGAGGAAGAAAAGACGAGAAGAAAGAGTAAATTGAGAAGAGCCAGGGGGAAGTTGGTCAGAAACGAACATGGCGAACTTTTGGGAACCGAGGCTGGTTTGGGAAATACTAATTTAGATGCAAACTGCGAACTATAAAAAATGTTAGAAACCATGGCCCGATGGTCATCCGTGAGAATACCTTTCGCGAAGCTTCGATAAGACGCACTTCAGCTATATGTGTTTTAATAAAGACTCTCGCGAATACATCAACCTGGTTACAGGCGGATCTTTGTTCTTCTTTTTCCCCTTTTCCGATAGAGGAATTCCTTAGAGCAGCGTAGTTGTTCAAACTGGCCTCCTCTTGGATGAAAGTACAGCGACTACACTACAATATCGGTACGCTGTCGCGCATGTTGTAGTATTTACGCGCTAACGAATTCGGACCAAGTAAAAATGTAAAATCTGATAGAAAGAAAAATATTTCATTGGAAAATACGAGTGTATGTCCAATACTGATTGTAATCATTGTATGTCGGACTTTGCACCTCCACGTACTTCGAAAAAGAAATATAAGAGAGGAGCAAAAGGACGATCGATTTCTCGTGTTTCCGCAAGAACGTTCTTCGATCTCATTAAATATCGTCCGAAATTAAGTCGTGTCGTAAGATAAAAAAAGAAAGGCAGAGAAAAGGGACAGGAAAGGGGGAGGCAATAGTCGTTGGAGTTTACGCGGAGTTTCTTAAAACAATCGACCAGCCGATCTAGAATTTAATTAACCACTGCATGGAATGGGGCGAAGGGAGAAAAAGTAACCGAGTGGCTGGAGAACATAACAAGATAGAAAAAGAGAGAGAGAGAATGCTAGAACGGAGAGTGGGAACGTAGGAGTGGCGGATAGAGTCAAGGAGAAAGGAGAGGAAGGTCGAACCGACGCGCAATTCCAACAACGGCGCGGCGTTTAGCGTCGAGGAGGGGAGTTGCTCGTTTTAATCAACTTTGCGAAAATATTCCCGACGTTTACCGGCGCAGTCATTAGGCCGAACTTGATTTCCCACAAGGTCGCTTTTATATTTCTCCGCGGTTTTTAGTCCTAACGTTGTTGTGGCATATTTTCTCCTCCGCCCCCCGCCCTTCTTTTCTTTTTTTTTTTACGAATGAAACATCTGCTGACAGTTGGTCGTCGTCGGAGAAATCCGAACACGTCGCCTAGTAGACCAGATGGGAGCAACTTACTCATTCCCTTTGCTGCCTGTCGTACGACGCTTCTTTAAAATGTGCGAATCGATTCGTTGACGTGGGTAAAGGGAGTTTCCGTAGTTCAGAAGCGGAGACTAGAGGGGAAAGTTGATTGGTGGAGAGATCAAGGGGAAAGATTGGAACTCTGAAAGGATGAAGTTTTGCTTCGCACAAACGCGATGGAACGTCCTTATTGTCTTGAGAAAGTTGAAGATGTATTACGGAATGTGATTAGTATCGATATTTGCAGTATCGCAGTGCCAAGTATACGTATAGTTTCTCCACTTTTTTTACTCTGATATGTACTCCGAATAGTGTAATCTACAGATTAATAACGCAGTTATTGTTGTATTATTATTATAATTATTATAAGTAATATAGTAACTCCTATATACTACCATTATTGCGTTATTACTCGCTGCTTCCGCCATGTGGATTACACGATGTGTATTATATGTTTTTTTTTTAGCCGAGGATAGCGTTTAGTATAGCCGATAACGATTATTTTTAACTCTGGATGTACCTAGATTGATGAAGTACAGGATATTTTAGGGTTGTACATACTCGTATTACATTGAAGGTACCCACACATTTGAAAATATCAGCTATAAGAGGATCATGTTCTCGAAATAAAACGATCTGTTCTGGCGAAAATGTTGTAGCTTAAAAGTAGATTTTTCGAGGAAATTAACATTCACCTGCAATCTTATCTGTAATTAGAAATGATCGATACTACTGAAATATCTAAATCTTTCAATCATAAAGAAAGATTCGATAAGATGCACAACAGACGATGATAGACTTTATCTAGGATCTAGAAAGAATCAATTGTACCAAATTCTACGTCGGACGCGATTAAAGAGGAAGAAGGAAGGTGGCGAGAAATGAATTATTCTCCGGCGCAAAAGTTTCGCGTTAATCGATAAACGTTATCACTACCTTCTCACTTGATGTTTTTCGTCGCGAAGAATACATTTCCTGGATGATGTACCACGATTTGACTATTTTCTTCGGATCTCGAGCACGAGTTAACTCGACGATTTATCGGCGCGGTAATTAAAGATAATTTCACAGATCACGAGAAGCGACTCACGGCGACACGCGACGTCCAAATCGTCGGCGCGTCGTGGCGCCGACGCCTGACGCACGCTCGCACCGCTGTAATTCGGTTAGCAAATTAATTATTAAATTCATCTCCTAATTAGCTAATTACAGAGTACGCGCAGCCGTGCCGCCTCCACTTTTTCCCCTTTTACCGGAACAGCTCACCTCCCTCGTCTTTCCGTTCCGTCGATAATGGACACGTGTTTCAACGTGTTCAATGTTTTTGATCTCGTCATGTCTCACGCCTATTGTATTCTAATATCTCGATAACGCGTTGATAGATTCATAAGAAGTTCAATGCGAGTGGAAGTAAAGGCGATATCGTTCCATTTTTTTCGGATGGCACTTGCAATTACGAAAATATCAAGATTGATAAAGAACACATTTACTTTCCCAGAACTGAATTCGTTCACCTTCTGAGAAATATTGTGTTTGTTAATCGTTAATAATAGAAACATTTTTGTAAAGAGGGCACAACGTATTAAAATTTAGAGCGAATTTTACTGGAAAGAAGTACGTTCATCGTTTAATCGATTAGTGAGTTAAATAAAGGGCACGATGCTGCGTATATTCAACATCGAGCATGAAAAAGTTAATGAGTTACGAAGCGCTTGATAGATCCAGTATAATGATAAATTAATTTTGTACTTACAAAATGTAGGTGGCTTGTTTATACGACGGACGAAACTAAATTACATTATATTTGTAAAATATTTTTAGTAGACTGCGGATGTTTATTCAAATTCACGTTCATGTGAACATAATAAAAGAAACGAGAATTAAATAGAGATTTATTTCATTATTTAAAAATATTATGAATACTTTACTTTAATATTATAACGAATACTCACTCTCTTTACTGGATGTTTTATACATTTCTGCACGTTACGTGTATTCAGTACATTTCTACATAAATTCATGAACAATCGTGGCGTACTGATCAAAGATCGTCGCTATATATGGAACAACAAATTTTATATGAAGCAATTGTTTACCTTCTTCCTCGTCGTAAGATATGAAGATGCGTTATTTATTAAAGAATTTTCCTTCTGCGTTAAATCAATTCTTCGCTTACCGGCTTTTCTTTTGCAATTTAAACAATACTGTACGCCTACAGATACGATAACTGATAAATGAAAAAATAACTGAACGATTAAATGATTAAACCGTAACTGTTTTTATAATTTGCGGAAAATTTGAATTTCTTATATTCAAGATAACGAACGATCAAAGATCGATGGCGAACAAGGCGACCGTCTATGTTCTTCATATTCGGCGTATTTCGGCCTCGCGTTGCAATTTCCGACGAGTATAATGGAACAAAATTGCGGCACGTCTGCCTCTCCTTGCAACCTAATCTACGAAACCGTACATATCGCGAGTCATTTTTTTCAATTTGCCGTCCATCGTACCCGAAGAGCACGTAACGAATACGCGTACCGAGTATTCTACAAGCGGACCAAGCGTAGGAATTCATTTGAACGAAAGAGTTTCATCGTGATTCCCTGGCTTCGTGGTATAATTAAATTCGAGGAAATTGACAAAGTCGTACGGTTTCTTTCAGTATCGGCTGAAACATTCTAAATAGGGAACGAGCGAAGATACTTCGTTGCAGGCGTTAAATAGAATTTTCTGGCGTTCCGATCAAAGAGCTGGAAGTCGACTCGGTCCCTCGGGACTGTACCAGTGAAACGTCGAATCTAATGAGACTGTTAGATCGGTGAAATGGGTGATACACGATTTCAAAGTCGAGGGAAAAACTGGCAGGCCGATTGTTTCTCGCTGTTCGTTCTCGAAAATAACGTTCCAACGTCGTCGTCTGTGCAGACTGAAACGCGTGCTCGTTGGCTGGCGAAGAACGCGGATAAAAAATTGATGAAACCGCGGAAAAGTAGATTCTCTTTTTACGTTTGATCGAAAGCCATAGGTGGAACGGCGAGCAATGATGGAACGACGAGGAGAACGGGAGGAAGGATCGATAATGGTTAATACGTTCCTGGCGGTGGTTCTCCGGCCCAGGCAAGGTATCGTGATTCGATACGATTTTTCCGGATTGATTTTATTGGAACAGATTAAAGGACAGACTACGCGTTCGTGAATTGCGTCCCATCGGTAGATCGTACGATACCGATGGAAAAGCCGGGATAGCGACTGACGTGTAACGAACCCCTTCGATTCGGTAGCAAACGGAGAACGTGGTTCAAAAGCGTACTCCATCACGCAAAATAATGTTTCCGCGTGTACCGTGAAGCAACGAGCTTTAATGAAACGTTAATCTGGAATGGAGAAACGTAAGCGAACCGGCATCGAATAAATTGTTAAAATATATCGGGCGAAATTTCGAGCTGCGTTCGGCCCAGTAAATTTCCACATAACATTTCCATTTGTTTACGCCAATATCGATCAGTAACCTTTTAATACCGGACAAATTTCGCTACGATATTGTAAATCAGTTTTGACGTTTTATAGCGCACTATAAAATTGTTTTGATCGCTCAATAACTAGGCTGCGGATTCTCATGCATCTATGAACAAATTTTAATCTCTGCAAGTTTATAGAACCAGCGTGATATCACAAAATCTGTAAAATAATCGAAATGAAGTATTCGCCATTTAAAACGTGTAATGGATCTCTGTTTTAGAATCCACAAAAATATAGCAATTATTTTGCAAACGTTCCGGACCAATTTCATTTTTTCTTTTTTTTTCTCTTTTTTTTCTTTTTTCTTTATTTCTACAGAAAATACGTAATTTATATAAGTATAGAAAAGATCCGAAGATTCTTGAAAGAGTAGAGGAACGATCGTACGGTATGGGACATTTATCGATCTACCAACCTTCGTGGTAACATGTCCATTTATGGTTTCTTAAGGAAAAGGAAAATGACACCGATCGTCGGGGGGAAACGTCTTCCTCCGTGAAGTTATCGGTTCTGATCGCGGGTGGAATCGACTGAAAAGGCCTCAATTTTTATTCTTAGAACGTAGAGGGCTGCGAACATCTTTATGTTTCTCCGGTATAATGGTCGAAGCAGTAAACGCGGATGAGCTTACAGTTTATTGTCGCCGCATAGTAACGCTCGTCTCTTCTTTCATAAAAATGCATCAGCCGAATTATTAAAATTCTTCTGGCTTTGCAACGCTCGTTGTTTCTCTAAGAATTCGCACATTTTTGTCCCGTTACTGGAGTTACGTATAATGAATTATCATCGCCGTGCTTATTAACCATTCACCATCCACCCCATTCCTTTGATTCCCGTTTATACTTCCAAGCTACTTTCGCTGTAATATCTGACTTTTCTAAGATTTTTTCTCTCAACCAGGATAATGTTCAATGGATAGGTACTGGAGGTATATTAATTTGCATTTCCGCTCACGTTCTACCACCTCGAAATCTTTCGTCATTTAATACTATCTTGATTCAATCCGAGAAAATTGTTATTTTAGCCTGCAGAATTTAAGATCCTAAAAGTTGTAACGTATTTGAAGGATGTACAGTGACTTTAATCTATGCAGTATTAATTCTTGCATGAAATTACACGCGAATAATTGAATTCAATTTAATTAATATAGATAATATTTATAATTACTCACTCTCCTTTGACGCAAACGTAGATATACACTTATCTCGAGAAGGATGTAAAGACGAATAATTATTATTCCTTTCATTTCCTTTAATCCACTCACGTTTCCCTTCCTTTCTCCCTTCTCCTAATCCTCTCTCGATTTTTCTTCTTTCCCGATCTCCTCCTTTCCCTCTGCGTACTTTTTCATCAATCTCACGTCCACCCAATATATACGAAATATGTATCTATCCAATACCAATCAATGGCGATACAGAGATTTCACGTATCACAGTATCTACTTTCCACTGACTACACCTACGTAGAAAATGTGTCTATTTATACGAAGAATCTTGTACGTATCCGTCAGATCATTCACGATGTTCGCTTATTAAATTAACCTTGTACGTGTGCTTTGTTACCGAAATTCTTTAAACTCAGCGCCCGACTCTCCCTTTACCGCAAATTGTCCCTTCGTCGGTTGAAAATCAAATTTCCATCGGTTGCGTTGGATTCCTTGAAAGGGATCGAACAAAGGAAGGATTCGAATCCCTTTGGAATCCGGTTGGAAAGAGGACGGGCGCGACAGTGGCAATTTTCCCGACACGGCACGTTGTCGTTCAGGAACTCGCGTTCGTAATTGGCTCGGACTAATAAGCGCCTTCAACCGACCGGCAATGTCTTCTCCGAGGTTCCCGCGTGCAGTCACGTGCACGTGCGTGGAAGACATGCAGACGGGGATGCGGCGCAAGTTTCGGCCCGGAACACGTGCCGCTCCCATCTACCTAGCAGCGGTGCTCAATCATCTCTTGGCCACGTAATTGCGCGAAATTCTTCGTGATAACGGGATCGTGGCCGAGACTATCGCTCTTGCGACTTCCTCGTGCCACGGTCGGGCGTATCGTTTCCCATCTGCCTTCCCGGCGCTCTCTATTTTACAAGAAAGAGATCGCAATCGCCGTTGTATCGTAAACTCTGAATTTACCGAGAAATTTCGTTATCTTACGTTACGCGGGCAGCGCAAATCGGTCGTCGTTTCGAAACCGCTCCAAAGGATTCGAAGGTTATGAACGTATACCAAGATTATCGAGAAATCGCTATTTTAAGACATTTCGTAAGTGGAAATAATTCTGTTTGTACAGAATATATAGAGAAAATGACTAACATTTACGTCTATCCCGTCGCTTGTTTCGTTTCATGGACTTTAAGAGTGATAAATGCGATGCGCATATAAGATAGAGAGAAAGATTAGCCGGTATAATGCTAGCCGGTAAAATGAAATTGTTTGTAAATTCAAAGATAAGCCTCCGACGATGACTTTTTACACGAACCTTTTTTTTATCGCTTTGACTTCCAGAATCGACCCTATGAATAGCACCCCCGCCCCCTACATTTTGTGGTAGCCTATATACGTGTATATTTGAATCGTGGAGAGATCGCTAAATAAAATAGTCAGAACATGAAGAATTGCCGGACGCGGAAAACTTGCTACGATATCATAGGGTAAATTAACCATGATATACAATTCTACCAGTTTTCAAATTATGTTGAAATCGGTGAAACGTAATGAGAAAATCCGCTTGGCACGAAATCAAATTAAATGTAAATAAAAATCGCATCGACCCCTTGAAACTTGGCTGGCGAAATATTTACCGCCGTCGCGTCACTCTCTACCTGTTTCAAAATTTAATTCGAACCAACGCGACGGCGCCAGTCGCCGAACCGTCTGCGCTTCTCATTTCCTGCATTTAAAAACCAAACAGATTCCGCGTTGCAATTTCGAAATGCCGACGCTTCGAACGCCCTATTGAAAATATTTCTCCCTAGAATTTTCCAATCTTAACGTCTCTATCGTACCTACGTACGCTATAAAACACCCATCTATATACACCTACTATCTCTCTCTCTCTCTATATATATACATACACAGGAAAATTTTCCATAATCTCTCCTCCATGGACAGAATATAAAGAGAGTGCTATTCTCGACAAAGGTCCCGCGATTTATTCGCCTGTTTTTCAGCCTACGGTGGAGCTGGTTTCTCTCGATCCGTCTCGTGGATGGTCGCTGGTTCCGCTGGCCGATATGTTTGTTCGCGTGTAATGTCGATCTTGCCGTAGGCTGGCCTCGTAGTTGCCAACATCGAGCTCCTCCACGGGACAACTGATGCGTTTCCAATAGCGGCGGCGAGGCGCAGTGGCGGAGGCGGTTGCATAACAGCGGTCCTCCGATGCTGGTCGGTGGGAGGCATCGAGCTGGTCTGAGATAACGTCGAAGAATCCGCCCCTGGATCGTGGAGATTGCGGTCCACGGCAGAAAAGAACCGATGGAAATTACCGACACGCCAGCCAACGGGAGAGGAAGCATTCGTGGGAATTGCGGTAATGCTAATAACTCCGGGATCTTCCGATGCAGTGCTAGTACATAATTGAACGTCAGAGAGGATAGGGAAAAGACAGCGAATAAACCGAAAGGACGAACGAGAGAAGCGCGCGAGCCGCGTTACATTTCCGTTTGCTCGCCGTCTCCTTTCAACCAGGCTACGTCTTTTGTTCTTCCTCCTCGTTTAATGATTTACGACCGCGAAACTGGTAAATGCTCGAGTAATATGGAACACGCGTTACGCGCTCCACCAATATTATCCTAATGAGCGATCGTGTGTACCGATGCAAACGTTTCTCGTAATTCTTTTTCTTTGCCTTCTTTCTCCCTCTATCTCTCGTCCTTTCTTTTTTCTCCGATCTTCTTTATTACTGTACCAGCCGATCTTTTCCCTTTTATTTTCCTTTGCCCGCTGTTCTATAACCTTAATCGATGGCTACGCGTGCCGGCCAACGGATGAATTATCGCGGTGATCTTGCTCCGGCGTGGTTTTACACGCGCGATAATAGCAGAGATGTTTAAACGATCGTTTCCGAGAAAATGAACGGCCATTCTCGTTTTCATTTCCCTTTCTGTTTATTCTTAATCTTCTTTTTCTGCTGTTCCGTAGCTTGAAAGGAACGGCGATTGCTAGGTAACGTAATGCTATTTCTACTTTCGTTCTTACTGATATTGGTTCTTTAACGACGACTCCCCTTTAGATTATATTTTTCATTCGGTATCTGTTTCATGTCGAGTCTCTCGAACTCGTTGGATTCTTCAAAGGAAAGGAAACTAATTACAAGCTAAATGAATTGTCTCTTAGCCCCTTTTTCTGTCGTTAAAGATCACTGTACAGTTGATAGCTTGGCAGTCGGAATGAGTCGAGGATAATGGCGAGAAGTATGCTGAAAAGCATTATTTTTAAGAACGTTTGGAAAGATGGATCACAAATAAACTCAAACCAACTGTGCACCAAATCGGCCACAAGTTTGTCTTGTACGAGCATGATAATTCGATTAATCTGAATGAAATTGAGATGTATTAAACGTATAGGTGTATTTAATAATGTAACGATTGGATGAATTGGATGAATAGTCTGACGTATTAAAATCAGTATAAGTACAAATACAGAGATAATGTATGCCAGTTGTAATCTCGTCGCCTGCTCGATGTTACTATGCCGATCGAAGAAAGGATAATACTCTGTCATAGGGAGCACGTTCACACATTTATACCAACGAACGTAGCACAAAAAGTTAATCTTCCTATTTGTGTAACTCTGGCTGAAGATTACAAGAAACGGCAATAACAATCTGTTCAGTGTTCATTTGCCTCTTGACTTTGTAAACCAAAACAACGTTACTATTCAATGGCACAATAATAATAATATCCCTCAGATTAGAATTTTCCGTTTCAACTTTTTCAACGCTCATGCGCCGTTACGAAACTTTATCCGTCCAGACGATGCAAAATAGTTTCGTCAGTTACCGTGAATATGTTCGATTATGTTAATCGAATTGCACAGGACAAGCGAGACGACGGAAGTTGTTCATCGAAAGGAGCATCATTCGCATCCTTTGAAAACCAGCTATTCTGCACGGTGACACCGTGTTTATTCGGTTTTTGAAAACGCTATTCACGTTGTAGTGGGCGACACTTAGAGCTCTAGTTCGGTTCAACGGGCTCCTTCGTGCGCGTCGTTCCATTTAAAATCGTCGCGACAAAAGTATTTCGAGCGTGCACACCGCGACAAAACGTTTCGCCAGCAGCAGCGAATATTTTGCCTTGGAGGGACGGCCCAGGGAATCGATATATCGGGAGCAGATAGCGTAAATATTTTAGAACGCGGCGACGTTACAACGTCTGCGGCGGCGTTTATTATTTACACGCGATATTGCGTAATAATGGAACCATGGACGTGCGCTTACGTAAGCGTCAGGTCCTGCTTCAACCGCGCAGCACCTCTCGCGAGATAGCTTTCAGAGAAAATTCGATAGTGCAAACCGAGATCGTCACTGTGTGTGTGAATCATCCCGTTGCGTCATTTTTAACTTTTCGTCGTACCTCCCTCTCTCGTGCGACCAATCAGACAAATTTCAACCTCGTTGAATCTTGTTCTTCGCAAAATACGTTCATAATTCAAAGACGTAAATTCACGTGCTTAACGCGTTATCTTCGAACGTTTGATTACAACGAACGGCTGAAAGAAAATGTAAGAATCGTAAAGGGAGCTTTGGCACAAGAAGCTTCTCGACAGCGCAGAGAGAGAGAGAGAGAGAGAGAGAGAGAGTTACGCGTACATATGTTAGCGAAACTTGGAAACTGCATAGAACGATATGACATTGATTCTTCGATTTAATTACCTTATAATTACCGAGGTTTTCAACGACACAGGGTAAGCTGACGTCTCTCCCCAATGGCACCGTGACGTTCGGTATTGGCTCGGCAAACATTGGTCGATCGGAGAGAGCTGCACAGATAGAAAATTCCATTAATCGCTAGTTTCTTCCTGCTGTTAATTATTTGATGTTTCGAGGAGACGATTTCACAGATCGACGCTCGACATGGGTAAATTTATCGTCCGATACAATCATCGAGAATATTCATCTTGCTTTTTATAATAATACGACGAAACGATATTTACTATCTACTACGGTATTCGCTTTTAATATTCATCGACGTGGTTCGTTTTAGATCGTAAACCATTGATACCTTGTCGAAATGAGAGGTCAGAGGATGTTTTTCGATACAGTTACGTACGATGTCGGTCGAGATAGAAACGCATGGTAGGTGAGAAACAAGTTTCCAAAGAAGACGAAAAGGAAGAGGAAGAGGAAGAGGAAGAGGAAGAGGAAGCGGGTCACCGCGAGTCATACCAGTCAAGAAATCCGTTGGGAAAGTTTCGGAATTGGTCAAGGGTGAAGCAAGGCGGCAGTTGGTTGATCGTTCGAGTGAAAGAGGAAACCGTCGATTTTATCTCGAAGCTGCATTTATCGGAAGCGTATACAGAAGAAAGCGAGTCTCCAACTGGAAATTGTATAATATCACGTCGCGATAAATTATCTCGCTTACTGATATCTTATGTATGATAAAATCCGTCAAATATTTTGCAACTGAACGTTTACTCTGCCGATGTAATCCTTACGCCGTGTGATTGTCATGACTTTCGCGACTATCATGAACAACCTACGAAGGTTCTTATAAAGTCATATCTTATATGACATATTATATATGAGGTATTATATTAGGCTGGATAAAACGATTGGTTGTCCAATATTTTTATAAATGATATCTGTAATTAAGTCTAGTATTATAAATAAAAATGGAATCTAGGTACAAGTCGACATTAACGAGCAACATGTACCATCCTCGGCTTAAGTTATTAAGATATCGTAAGAAATTATTTATGAAGTTTACGAACTAGTTTATGCTAGAAAATCATGTTTATGTGATACTTTGTTAATCAGTTACGTGACAACGTGTTTACCCATACATATGGATTATACCAGCACGATAAATCCGTGCAGGAAGACTTTTCGAGAGACTTTACAAAGTCGCAGCATCCTCTTAAACTCCGATTATGATTGATTTCGCAGCGTTTCGAGCGCCGTCAAAGAATAACGTCGCAGATACCATGATGATGGATCGGTCTGTGATTAATGAGAAGAATTAATCATAGCGTCGCTGTTCGATGTTGCGAGATTACCAACGCTGCCTTGCTTCTTGCGCATCTCCTAAACGATCGTTAGTTCTTCAAGGTTTTCAAATCTGTAGCAATCGGTACAGCAGGCTGCTAGAGAATTTCCGGTTATTTGATTAGAAGAACGAGCTTCTGATTCCAATCATCGTTTCGTATAATGTTTCGGTATCGCTTATAAAGAAAAAAGAAAACAGAATTTATATCTTGATAGCATGACACGACTCTGCTCTAAAAATTATATAAATCGTGTAACGCGTGTGTGTTACGAACGTTTTGTGTCTCTCGAAAAAGATCAATTTACAGAATGTTCACTTATCGATATTCTTATCTTATCAATTTTTCTTCCCAACCGTCCTTATATCACTTTTCGTAGCTTGTTTTTGTATCGCTAAATTGTAGCTTTAAAATCATCGTGCTGCCCATTATCAACTGATCCTTCTTCAACTCAACGTTCATATGGTAGAGTACCTGTGTAGTTCCTCGGACCAAACGCTATTATTGTCATGGAACTGTGTATCATTCCGCGAAGCGTAATTTCGTAACCTAATCGTATACAGTGCCTTTGAATCCGTGTCGTGATAGTACCAATGTCGTATTCCGAACTTTTATTTTGAACAGAGCCATCTGATATTCTACTCAGGAATACAGCTGGACGCTATTCTTCGGTAATCATTGAGTTTCTCAATAAATCCTGCAGAGGTGAGACAATTTCACACGAAACACATACGAGGACAAATTTTCGAAGCATTGTACACAAGTTTGTGCGTAAGTAATCTCGTCTCTTAATCTCGTGTTTGTAACGCTAGAGCGATAAATAAAATCCGGTAAGAGAAAGAAACGCTGGTGGAGCGTGAACTTGTCGGCGATTTATTTCGTTTCGTTCTACTTAGAACGTTCTATCCGTCATTCGCGAAATTTGACGCGGGTATTTGATAAACGGAAAGGAATCGCGGCCAGATGATCGTTAAAGAGAGTCATCGCGGTACAAGTTCCTTTCGTAAATCACGACATCGGACGCACGTGATTCTCCGTCTTCCTTGATACTGTTCCGACGGAAGTTGCGGTGTCGTTCAAGCACGATTGTAAGGGACTAAGTTTTACGATTGAGTTGATATAAGGAGCGAAGTTATACGCCGCTAAGTCGCTCCATTTCCTCGAGGAAAGCCTCTTAATCGAGCGATCCGCGTCACTCGCGAGCAAGCTGTACTATATAAGTTTCAATTTCGTCGGCGATCTGTCGATAAAATCTGTTCGTTCCGATAGCGAGCTCGCTTTCAATCGTTTCAAATCGATCGTTGCCTCTTGTCTGTGCCGTTTTATATACGTTCCGTTCGCCCTCAATCTTATTTTCATTTACATTTTTCACTATAAATTAATCCTTTCAAGTTCGTCTTCTTATTTCTCTTTCATAAGATATCATAAGTTTCAAGGGAACAAGGGAAACAGTGTTTTAGGAAACGGAGTAGGCGGATGGAACACGATCCACCAGTACTTTGCTATGACCTCCGTGATCCGTCGAGCGTTTCGCTTTCCCACAAACAAACCTGTTACAGTTACAGTTCCATATGGATATGATATACAACGGTACTACATTATTTCATCCTACTTACTTAATTTCAAAACAAAGCGCCCCGTCAAAAGCTACTAATTTAATATTTTCAGCTTATTTTCGCAGGATAGTCTCCTGCCGATTATTTACTCCTGTCCAGCCTGGAACAAGCCATGTTCGGCTATACAGTAGGACCTCTAATACGTGTTATACGTATCCAAGAGCAAAAAAGAGTAACATGCTCCGTAATAATAACTGTTTCATTATACATACTGTAAATAACTCTAACTTATCGCACGAGTGTTGATTGTAAAACTGTGCCTCATATCAATTCAAAGACGCAGATATTTTCATATAGGAAATGAGTCATTTTTATGATTAGATCGTCAATGTCTATACCGAATCATCTCTTCATACGTAGAACGATCCCATAACGGATAGCACAGACGGCTCAATGATTCGTCCAACGGCTATTAATTGGTTTAAAAAATAATGGAATGTCTCTATTCATCCATAGTTCCCCCACCGAGCAGAGTCGATGCCTTCTTCGGGACTAGCATAGACATAACAGCGTGCACATCGCATTTGACCACCACCAACTCTAGGCCAGTCGGCTTACAACTGCTGACACAGTCGGTAGTTGCGCGATTCGTGGTATTTCTATAGCGGTTGGCATCGCTCTTGCGTTTTACAACAATCTTGCATTCTCGATATTTTTCACGTTTGATCGCGCGAAGTCTCCATTTGATTTCATTCGATTGTTCGGTTTTCTTTTGATTGTTTGGTTTGTCTTAAAACGAAGTTTGTCGGTCCCAGTTAAAAAAAAAAAAGCCGAATACAAGGATAAAATAAGAAGAAACCATAGATGACAACCGAAGTTGGCGAATCACGATCGAAACATAGTAGGAGGAACGACACATCGGATGTTCCTCGAGATGAGAACGCGAGGAGCGCACCGAAGGACGAGAGGACAACCGAGGCGAATACGCGAAATTTATGAGACTTTCAGAGAGTAAACTGCGAACTGCGCCGATTTCCGACACATTCCTTCATCGAACACCTGTGTCCCACATTCGGATTCCACGTTGGACGCGTCGTGGCAATGGTGAACCATCGATCACAAGCTTTATCATTCTTTCCATCGTCGATCCTTCGCCGGAAACGGACTCCTCCCTTTTTGCATTTGACGTGTTCCGATACAATCGCGTCTCGATGCACGAAATTTCTAAGAATCGCGAACGATTAAAAATGGTCGCGAGTGCAGTGTCTATGGTGAACTTTAAAAACCAACAGATTTTTAGCCAAATTTCGTTGCAATTCGACGGAAAGATTTCGATTTCCATAGACTTGCCTCGATCACGACGCAATTGTTCAATTTTCGATTGATTTCGCTTGTGAGAAAACTCGTTTCCATGGAGAACCTTAACATTTGTATAATCACGTAAATTCGTAATTTTCACGACATTCGAAGAAACAGAAATTTAGCCAAACTTTTTTAACGAAAAAAAAAAAAAAAAAAAAAGAAGAAAACAGAATGAGGACAGAGATACGTTTGATTTGACGCGTGTCGATTACAAAATTTTCGATCGACAAGAGAGAGGCGGGTCGGCAACGATTTTGGTGGTCATTTTCCATCAAATCTGATAATATCGCGGACCGTTTCTTTTGCTCTTCGTAGCGTTGTTATCTGTATCAGCCTGTTGCGTGTGTCAACGAATGATAAGAAACGATAAGAATAACACTTCGTTAATTTTCTTTATCGTTTATCTATTAGCCGTCGGGTAATTTTTACATATTCAATCAGTTTCATTGTTGTACTCTACGGGCATAGTTCTTCAAGTAATAAAGGTACACTCTATTTAACGTTTACGTTCCTCTAAATTACTTGAAAGTATTTTAAGTCCAAGGAAAACGTTCATTTTCATTCTAGGTTACGTGACTCGCAGAAAAATTTATCTATAACTTTAGTGCATAATCGATCCATTACCTTTGAATAATATATTATAAGTGCTTTTTCTGAGTCGTGAAATATTCAAAAAGTTACGATAGTTGTAGCGTAACTAATTGTATATCTAGTGTTCTTAATAGACTACTATCACAAGCAATACATTTGCTCATCATTCGTTACCTCTACATGACTCATTAACTGTTCGTTAGAATACTTTGCACATTTCATTTAAACTCTCTTCAAGATCAATTCAGCTGGTTTCTCGAACGTAACAAACGTATTTTTGACTGCGCGACCAAGAAAAAAAAAAAAAAAAAGAAAGAAAGAGGAACCAACGATACGTCGGGATTTTTGTTAGTTAAAAATTAAAATCGGCAAGACACAGAAAAACAGATGAGAACGATCTCGTCAATGAAAATCACGCAACATTCTTTTTCAGCAACGAGACAAAATTCGAAACAAAACGAATAACCATAGATGACCGATATGAAATTATGGGTGATTGGAAAAAACAGCTTGGTCGTCCTTACGATCTTCACGATCGCTCTGTACGTTCTGTTTTTCTGCTTCGACTGGAGCGACGACGATCATTTACGCTTCAGGCAAGTCTTTGACGAGGATCTACGATACGCGAAAACGGCGAAGAAAATCCTATTTTGGACCAAGATGTTCAGCAACGAGACATTTTACATGGGCACAGGCTACATCGCCCGCGATTGCCCTATGAACAATTGTTACGCGACTAACAAGAGAAATGTGGTGAATCTGACGGACTTCGACGCAGTTTTATTTCATGGAAACGATCTTGATCTGAAAAATTTGCCAAAGAACAGGAGTCCACGGCAGTGGTATGTTTTCGTGAATCTGGAAAGCCCGGCCAACAGGCCGATAACTAACCACTTTTACGAGGATTTCTTTAACATCACGATGACATACAGATTGGACAGCGATATCGTGTGGACTTATGCAGTCGTTAAGGATGCTCGTACCAACGTAAATGTGGCGCCTAGCAGAAATGTGAATTGGAGCGCCTTTTACGCTGGGTCAGGTAATGAAATCAGGAAGAAAATGTGGATGAAACGCGGAGAAAATTTCGAAGCTTCTAAAGATAGCCTTGTTTAAGCAATCCTTATTTATTATATTTATTATCTGTTTGAGAAATTTGTCCGTTCTCTTCATCCTTTGCTATAATTGCGACGATCAAACTTGATACCTGAATGTCGAACTGATCTACCTCTAACTAATTCTTTTATATCCGATAATTCAGTAGTTACAGCAAGCATTTGCTCGGATCGTGTCATTGGGAAACAAGTGTTTTTTATTGTCGATAATAAACGAAGAAAAATTTATTTACAATCTAAGGAGCATACTATTTTGAAAGGCTAAGATACTATAACGTAAATCATCTCTTGTTTGGTCGAAGAAACGATACTGTAATAAATCATATACATTCTTGTTTGGATCTGTTAGTACACGAGAGAGTAAAAAACAAAGCAATAAATTTGCACATCAAATTTGGTTGTCCCGACTATAGAGAACGGCGCGCGAAAATCGTTTCACCCTCGGTAGTTGCTTCGTGGAGAACGCATCATCTTGTCCCGTGTGCTTCATAATCGTCGCTGTGCGTAATTAATCTCGGTTCCCCCTCGTTGCTTTTGCCCGGTACGACAAAGAACACGGCCATTTGCTGGAGTAACACGAGACACGGGTAGCTGTTCTTTCCTAGCCGCGCAGCCGCTTGAAACCAGCGGCAAAAACGTTCTGCGGCTACGAGTTTCTTCGTATGCGACCGGGGAACAGCCGGGGAAAACGTGTCTTGCGTGGCGAAAGCAAAAAATAGGATACAATTATTAAAGCTCTAACGAGGTCGTTGTAACTGGTTATCGAATGGAGAACGGAGGGCGCGTTGATGCGTGTAATTAAGTTGAAATTAAATTACGATCGTTAGCTTATCAACGTTGATGTTATGCGCGCCATAATCAGATACCATCGTTAGCGCGTAATTTTCCTCGGGGTATCCGTGCGTGCGCTGTGACCAAAGGAAAGAGGAGGTTGGTAAGTCGCTAGAGGCCGGAAAATAGCCACAAACTGTAACAATTCTTTTGCGTAATAGCGTTGCGCAACGTACAAAGCCTGCACGGAATCTTACTAATTAGAGTGTCGCCGATGACTTTATTAAGTCAAGTTGCAAATTAGCTGTCCTTCGCGTTTGTTTATTTTTACGATTGGTTGCTCTTTTCAGCTATGTCATGTTCGTTTTTCCTATATCGTTCCCCGTAATTTTCTACAATTGCAAGTTACAAGAAAGAAAGATCATAAACAAGTACGTATTTGTCGTTTCTTTGATTTTCTTCTTTCTCTTCTTTCTTGTTTCCCTCGATCTTGTCCAACCGAGGCAGTGCACGAGGCTGTGTTTGTTTAATGTTTACCGTGATTCACGTTTATTCAAGAGATTCGCGCATTCTCAATCTCAATCGAGTAAATCTAATCGTCACGATACGACGTAGATGTCGATCATGAACGCAGAATAAAATTATTTCACACGAACGAGCTTGGGCGGTCTTTAGAGCGAATAGAATGCCGATTAAAGTCATCGATGATGTCATCAAAGCAACGATCCGTTTGCACAGGTGACCGAACGATCGTCGACGATGTGGACGCGTCGTTGTCGAAGACGATTCGAGGCAAGACGAAGCCGATAATCTGGTTCGTGAGCAACTGTATAGCAAAAAGCGGCCGGAAAGAGTACGTGAACGAACTGTCCAAGCACATACCGGTCGACGTTTATGGAAAATGCGGCAACATGTCTTGTCCCCATAACCAGGATTGCTTCGCACGGGTCGCGGAACCTGGCTATTTTTTTTACCTGTCATTCGAGAATTCGTTGTGCGACGATTACGTAACCGAGAAGCTGTACAATAGCCTCAGGTAAAACAATGGCCGCGGGATGATCTCGACTGTAAAATTGTCAGTCGCAGCTCGTACCTGCCGTGTGCCCGCTGACCGATTTCAAATCGGCTGACGGACTCGTATTTCGAACGACGAATCCGTATAAAATTGTTTCGACACGTGACCATGCTCTGCGAACGATCGCCATCCTCCCCCTCCCCGACAGGCTTGCCCCGTCTTCTGCCTTTTTTCGTTTCCCCACGTTTTGTTCTCTACGATACTTTCGATTTTTTTCTCTTTCGTTGTCTCTTTTTTGTATACCTGCTCCTGTGACGAACGCGATACGAATAGATTAGAGGGGGAGCGCAGACTCGGGCGACTGAAACAATATTAATTGAACCGTTCAGAAATCACGTTGAATCTAAATCGAAAAGTAGAGGCAGATGGTCAATTACTGATTTCTTTTTTACCTTAGTATTTGATATCGTTCGTTTCTTGAGAAGCGAATACTGGAACGCAAACAAACGTGGGGCATTTAGAAGCGTAGATATCCAGAACGCATGTAACGTGTAGAAACATATATATATATATATATGGAGTATTTAATGAGAGGAGGAAACCTGTGTTTAAATTTAATTTCTTTAAATACGTTCGTAAAGATTGAGAAAAAATTGAGAGACTTACAAAAAGTGGAATTGACCATTTTGGTTCTTGAATGGTTCTGACATAAATGGCGCTTAAATTTAGACGTGTACTTTCGACCTTGCTGTCTTACGTTGACATTTCATGTTATCGCGCCTTTTTAATTGCATATATTTCATATTAATATCACGTTTAATTACTCCTTACATGCTCGTTGTTTGAGACAACAATAGGGGGAAGTATAAAAGGTGTCACGACTAAAGGAAACCTAACAAAGAGCATTGTTTCCGTTCTGTTTCCAGATACAACGTGGTTCCCATCGTTTATGGTGGCGCCAATTACAGCCGTTATGCTCCACCACGATCTTACATAGACGTGTTCGACTTCGACACGCCAAAGAGTCTGGCCGAATATCTAAAGAAGCTAATCAAAAATCCGCGAAAGTACAGCGAGTACTTCGCTTGGAAAACGTATTACAAGATCGAGGATGGCGTTCATCAAGGTATATGCAATCTCTGCGAGTTTCTTCATAAGCAGAAAGAGCCACGAACGCAAAACTTTTTG
Source organism: Bombus pyrosoma (assembly GCF_014825855.1). Classification (NCBI taxonomy): domain Eukaryota; kingdom Metazoa; phylum Arthropoda; class Insecta; order Hymenoptera; family Apidae; genus Bombus; species Bombus pyrosoma. The sequence continues at coordinate 1,659,458 of NC_057770.1, read as the reverse complement.
TCTGATTGGTTCAGCCGGTCGAAATGTCACCTCCAGGAATTTTTACGTAATCACAGCTACCTTACAGGGTCTATTTTCAAAGACTGATTTAGCGCACATTTCTGACATATCACCGTGCAAATTTAAGTTATCGTAAAATACGTTTAGTTTACGACTGTCGAATTTATTTGAGCATTAAGATTTTATCAGGGTTATATACATTACATACAGGCTCGCAAAAGCGATTTTAACGCTTGCCATGGAGAACTTTAATGTCCACAGACATATACATATATTTTTATTGGTTTCCTTATCAACGTTCCACTTCTATACATATAACACATCTAAAATACGATATAGAAAAAGCATATTACATGTCCCATATTAAACATTTTCAATTATTTCTCTAATGAGACACGACTATTATCGTGATTATATCGAAACTACACTTACGTTTATTGAAAATACACATTTACTATTAGTAGAAGATTAGTACACGGCGTGAATAGTCGTCTAAAACGTGTAGTTAGTGGTAAAGATGATCTCTGTAAATGTCGTGTCTTACTATAATATAACGAACAATTTAACATTTCTGCGATCTTTGAAAAGTGTATGCGATTACAATAAATATCTTATAATTTTTATACACGTTCCGGGATTTGTTGCAAACTTTACCAGCATATCATGACAATGGAAGCACCGCTAACGAAATTTTCTAATGTTTCGTATAATACGACATATTCGTGAAAGGTGTCTGAAAGTGTTCGAGTATTGTCGAAAACTTGTATAAATGCGACGAATTGCTAGATTTGTATTATAGTTAGCGCAGTGTGAATGATATCGAAATATGTAAAATATCGATCAACGGTTTCTGCCATCAGAGCGAAATTCGTAAAAAACTGGAATCTCGTCTTACGATCAATTGAAACAAAATCGATGAACGATAGACAAGACACGGATCCGGTTCTGTGTTAGATACGCGTTAGCCGCGTGAACGATTCCGAACCAATTTATTTCAAACGCAGTTATCTATCTGCGTCATTCAGCATTATTCGTAATTTGGTATAATTAGAATGGTTCATTCATAATTTAAAGAATTAACGCGAACCTCGTATCTACCGTTATATTACTTGCCATAAATATTCACCGATCGAATCGGTATACAAGTGCTCCGAAGATCGATGATTTTCATAATTTATTTCGCCGTACTGGTCTACCTTCGATTCCGAGTTCACTGAAGTGGCAATTAAACGATCGAACGTTTTAAAATGAAGAATTTATTATTTTTCAAACATTCGTTAACCTGCGAAACCGACAGCGAGAAAAATTGTAATTAATTAATTTGAAACTTGTAACCATCTATGAGCATTCTCAGGCTGGAAACGATGTATTGTCAAGTGATTCGTAAAAACGATGTACCGTTCGATTCGCAGAGTTCGTTTAGAATCACTTATCAGGCGACGGACTATTTTTAGCAAACCATTCATACAACACCTATAAGATAAAGCCTGGTATTAACGAACGATAAAACCGTTCGCATTACGTCATGAAAAATCGACAATGTCATTTTAAAATTCAATGCACCAGTTTCGCTTCATCGTTTTTACAACGAGCAAGAGTCGATCAATTTTCTCTTACGCAACATTTGTCCGACATTGTTTAACGTTCAACGTTAGAAGAATTCTACGATCGTGACGCGATTCAAGAGAATATCGATATTAATTATACCTGTCGTATTATTAACATTTATTAAAAATACTAGTACTATTATTTGTATTATTTTTATACGATATTCTATTCTCTAATTTATTCAGATTCTTGAGTACGCGTGACACGTTCAAGGTAACTATCCGACCGAGTTTTACCATTTCTAGGTCATGAGTCGAGTAAGGCCCAATATCCGCCCACGAAGCGTAAGCGTAGTTTATGTATAAGTCGACGATAAGTTTACGACAGTGTTCGCGCTACAAAGCGTACAAGCTTCGTCTCGTCGTTAAAATGTCGAACGATGAGGAAAACGCGTTCATCCTATATCGCTACATTCGTTCGTACTTGCAACGTACGCCTCGCTGACTGACAATGTTAACGCCAGTCGTCACGACGAAAACGCGTAGCAACGAAAACCGCTCGCTACTGTTTCGTGGACAGTTGCATATTTCTGTGGGCACCTAGCATCGCTCTATTTATCGTTAACGTCAACGCGTCTAATACGCGCCTCTGAAAAGCTTCGCGGACAATGACCTGTCCTACCTGTACATTATTTTGCGTATGTTATTACCTGTTTGTACGGAAACAAAGGACCGGTCATCGAGAAATGAAATACTTTCGTAGATTCGTTCGTACGATCCACGACGACCGATGGAACTCGTAAAAGCATTTTCGCGTCCATTATCAAGAGAACGAGACAATGGCTCGTTCGAGCGAAGAGAAACGCGGATAAGACTTCTCCGTTTTGTCTTATCCTGTCTGTACGTTTTAATTGAAGCTCGCGCTATTTCCTGGAAAGTTTCAGTCGCCAAAGTCGCCAATGTCGCGTGTCTTCGCTACACTGCCTCGTAAACAACGTCTGTCTTCGAGATTCTCTCGTACTGGTAACGGTATTCTTTCGCAATTTCTCCGACGACGGTCTTGGAGAAATTTCAGACCGTTGGGTTGGTCGGTCTGAAAAGATTTGTAAGACGACGTTCGAATCGCTGAACGAAGGAAGAAGTTCGCGCGAATGGATGCGAAACACTTTGACGAAACGATTTGAATCGCGTCGAAATTGTCGTTTGCTCGATTCATGGATTCTTTGTAAACAAGTACGGCCCGTTGATTAATTATGAGCTGGCTGAAGATTCGTTTTGAATATACTGTTGAAAGTACCGTTGAAGTTGCAACGTTCTTCACGTTGTATCGTTCGGAAAAATTGTTCGTAAAGTTGTTGTTTGAAAAGCAGAAACATTCAATTCTCTCTACGTTCTTCTATCGCGTTAATTTCGCCCTGATAATTTATTTCGTAATAACATTAATTACGATGTTTGAAATTCTGCGCAAACACCAAACAGCTTGCTAGAATTTTATATCATAACGCTCGTCGGCTATTCAAGCGGAAATTTCTGCCAGCGATGTATAAATTTAATCGAGTATTCGTATAATTTACATATCATTGACCGACTATTGTAAGAAAATAAAGGGAACTCTGATCTTATGTATGTTTTTCCTGTAACGCCAAAGGTGATTCTACTTTTGTAAGGAAAATAGTAGAGTAAAGAATATATTATTGACGAACAACGTGTTAGACGATGAATATCCCGAACGATATTTTTCACGATTGTGATAGAAAATACACGAGCTTGATAGACCTGGACGCCACGTTCTCTCACGGAATGGAACTCGATGCTTGGGACCAGTGAACGCGAAGAAGCGCATGCCTGTGGTACGTTTTTGTGGAACTGGAAAACTCGTACAATAGACCATTGGTTAACCACTTTTACGAAAGCTATTTCAACGTCACTGTGACGTACAACTTTTTATTGTGACATCGCGTGGTTTTGTAGTGCCGTTAGGGACAAAAATGGCCAACGAAATTGTCGTCTCCTCTTTTCGTTTCACCGGTTCAAGTTCTTTTATCAATCATCCGAGTAATGATTTAATGTTTCGTGTATTTTCTTCCTGTTACTTTATATCATTTTAATGGACAGATATGTCATTAACGTAGACCTCATATGTTAAACGATTACAAAGATTCAGGATTGTGAAATACACACAGCGTCGGTGAAGTCATCGATTATTCGAAAACATTCCGTTCTTTCGAAATCTAAAAATTCTTTCAGCGTTCTATAGTATGTCTGCTAAATATATATCGTTTATGCCAATGAAATAGTCGTTTTTAATACAAAACTTTTCAATTTTTCAAATTTACCACAATCACCTTACAGCAATCTAAATGTTTAAACATCTCGGTTTTGAAATTCTTGATGTTCGAAAACTGTGAGTTTGAACGCTTTTAGACTTGCCAATTCCATCAGCCAGCATTAGGTCGTGTTCGTAACGCATTTGTGAGTTATTAGGAGAAAGCGAATTCGTATTTCCAGATAGCACGGACGACGTGTTACTTGAACGTGAACAAGACTAGCAACGAGAAGAATGCGAGGAGTAGCGTCGGTCGGAGTACAATGCTAAACTGCCTAGACGGATAGACGTCTTTGCGGTAAGTGCGGTAATTATAACTGTTCTCGCGGCAACCAGTGTTTCTCTAAGATCGCGAAGGATGTCTATGTTTTTCCGTTTCTCGTTCTAGAACGCTCTACTCGATAACTTTGCTGCTGGGAAAATTTTCCAACGATTTTTGTTGCAACTAAAGTACTCGACGTTCTTCTTCGTTTATTGAACAGATATAGTTCGGCATACTATTTACAGATACAACATGTTGCTACGACTTACAACATCTTCGCTCTGCCATTGTCTTCTATAAGTTTCTAGAACGTTAACGTATCCAAACATCTGCGTAAATATTTTAACTAATTGGTAGAAAAATACTTCGACTTAAAGAAATCTCACGATGAACAACTATGTCTAAACGGAGTATGCTATCTGTGTACATCTCATTAAGAAGAACAAAGGGTTCGTAAGTATTGTATGATACTGTATTCTACAATACCTGTTTCGTAACGCAGGTGTCGCTTGCAAAATTCCATGTACACTCGGCAATACCCACATCATCGTACGTTAAACAATCAAAACTGACAAACGTTACTAGCAGTTAATTAAACGTTCTGAATCTCGTTTATTAAAAGTGAATGACCCTTTTCGGCGTCAAATTTATTTGACAATGTTCGTATTGTCCTCAAGGTTAACCGACACGCGATAATAACTTCCGTTCGATGGCGATTGAAAACCGCGAAGCAGCTGTTATGTCGGACTCGCTAACAGCCAAGAGTGCCGCGTGCGTTCTATTCAAAGGAATCACTCGATGGGAGTGTTTCCAACGTCGGTACAATGCGATGCAATAACATCGTTGGATAATCGAAAAATTACATGGGGCGTAAACGTACGTCCTCCACGCGAAACGAACTGACGTAACTGCCTTCCATTTTTTCGTTCTTTTTTTTTTTACCAGTCGATTAACCGTCGTTGTGTTCGTTAATTAAAAAAAAAAAAAAAAAAAAGGGAGGAGAATCGTTACGGAATCGTATCCATAAATTGAAACGATGGTTGCGTGAGACAGATTCGAATTCTGTTGGAAATTACGATTGACCGATGAAACTTATTCGGTTTCGCGTGTATCTGAAAGCAACGCGCAATCAGCGCGAATGAGTAGCTGAATATTTTCTATTCTGTCGTCGTGGCTCGTCGCTGATCGCACGATTGCATTATACGAATTCTTCAAGATAACGAACTACGTTTCACACCTTTCGCAAACCGTAAATCGAGTGGCCATATCAGTGGAGACGAGTCACGAATCGGATCTGTGTACTCAGATGTGTTCGAATCCACTGTACCCGTTATAGCACTGGCATACTAATTAATTAGGTATATCTAGTCTAGAAGTAACGTTAGACACTCTAGAAGTAAAATATATAAAATTTGATAAAGAAAGATGTGTTTTCTTGGGAAGTAAGGATATACAAAAATGTTTTCTGTAGCCACTGCATGTGTTCAATTGTTAACTTGTTAATTCGTAACTTCTTAATGTCTGGAGGGCAAGAAAAGACAGTGTTTACGTTGTCTTTGCTTTTCATACGATAAATTAACAAATTAAAGTTAAAATACCTGCTGAAGTTTGCCGCTGAAAATAGGTTAGTACCCTTTTGCAGAAAACGTTTAGTTGGATCGACTAATGTTATAAATAATATATCGCGCCATTCAAAAATCTCGGTTAGTTCAATGTCTCAAAAAGCGTAAGGTATTGAAAAGAAACAAGATGTTCTCGCCTGACGAGGTTTCTTAAATAAAATAAATAAATAAAATGTAAATGTTAAATAAAATTTCACTTCAAACATTGCTTCATAGAGTCGATGGACAACGAGTTATTTAAAGTGGTAATTTTTACTGGCTCATCCTGTATATCGGCATATAAAATTTCTCCATATAGAATTTACGGAAGAAGCAGAAAACGGGAAAAAAGCCACGGTCGTTTGACATCGTGACAGTATAATCTTCAACGTTTCGAATCGACAAATTGACATAGAAACAAAATAAAAAGATAACAAGTTTCGGGACGTTCTAAACTGTTAAATTTGTTTGACAAGCCGCTGGTGGACGGCAACCTTTTGAGACCAGAAAATCCAGTATATAAATTTTCCCTCTGTTGTTTTTTAGAGTTTCGCGTGTCATGGATTGGCCAGCTTTGACGCGGAATATTAACAGCGAGAGCGTTTGTAACAAAAACCGGCCAAAGTATCGCGAAACTAAGTCACTTCGTTTCCCATCGGGATAAATTCGCCAGCTCTGTTTAAACCTTTTTCCCTTAATAGATTTTCGCGTTGACGCATTTATAATCAGGTTTCATTAAGCTTTCAACAAATAAACACACTTTTCCCCCCCATTGAATCGTACTGTCGGAAATTTCGAAATTTTCGTCGTTTAAACTTTACCGTAGATCATCGTTCTTACGAGATCCGATACGTTCGAAGAATCCCTTTTCTCGCGATAGTTATTTGTTGCACGATTCCTCGGACTAACTTTTTCCATGCAGAGACGCGACGGAATTGCCCCTCGATTATTGTCATCGTAACAAAAGCGTAGTTGCTTCGGGGCGAAACACAAAAAACGCTCGCGAAAGAAATAACGAGGTCCGCGTGCGCTCTCTTGCTCCGAGTTTCTTTCCGCCCCGGACGAAGGAAGCATCCCCCGTACCACGGTCTGAACACGTTCGATTAAGTTTCGCCTGCAGGTAGTTGCGTCAACAAACTCGAACGGTTAGACCCTGTTAATACCAGAGCCAACGGATTGTTCACGGATGAAACATCGCGCAATTTGGCCAAGTACATTCGGAAATGTAGCGTGCAAAGTAAGAAGCACGTAGACGCGAGCCACGAAGACGAAGCTGTCACGATTATTCTTTGTCTGGTATTCGTGACAGCCTGTGGATGATACCAGGGACATGGAGCAGGAGACAGAGCGAACAAATTTTCACGAGCCAAGTTCTCACGAAGTAAGACGAACGTACGTTTCGAGGCTTTGGAAACTTAAGGTTGAAACTTAAGGTACCAAAATACGCTGATTAATATGCACGCTTAAATCTTCAAATTGGATTAATCCGTCGGAATTATTTTTCTCATTGGTACAGCCCTCTTTCTTGCTGAATCTAACTTTGCAGGATGCCCGGTCCCCCGCGTCAAACTAACTTCGATTCTTATCCCGTCACCGCGGAAACTTCCGGTCCGACCGGGGAGAGCATCGTCATCGAACTTGTCCTTTCCGAATAAAGAACAGGAAGAGTCCCTGCGGAGTAATCTGTCAGGCGCAGAACGCGCGTTAAGAACCGCAAACAGCCCCGTCGTGGAATATCGATCGAAAATCGATCCAACTTCTCGCGTCTCGCCATCTTCGTCGCTGACAAACTGCGTGGATCTCGTTCGATGCGCGATCGAGTCGCGATAAATCGGACGTGAACGCCGATAGATGGTGAAAACAGATAGTCACGGATGAATTCGAGCGTCCCGAGGGCGGACATTAGTCGGTTTGACACTGTAAAAGTACTCGGGAATCGACTTGATGGTTCTCGCGCCGCCATTTCGTTCGTTTCCAACGAACCGGAAGTTGCACGATAAAGTTCTCGTCGTAAAGTCGAGCGTGGCGACCGCCGGCGAAATTTTCGGCAGATGAAACGGTAACTGCGAGTATAAGATCGGATTGCTCCCAACTTTCTTCGATTTCGCTGGTTAAGGAGGTTCTACGGTGCAAGTCAGTTTTATTCGCTCGCCGCTTTGCAAAGAGTCGCTGTTTCACTCGGGATAGCCGACAGGGTTCGACAGGGAGGGAATATCGAAGTGAACTGGTTTTTGGGTTAAATGGCCGATCGATGAATGCAAAAGTTCAGCAGGATTGCAATTGGATCGTTCGAAATTCGGTTAAAATTCGGCGAAACCTTCAAAATTGTATCGTTTGAAATCTAACGATCATCTGGATCAGCGTAATCCAGCTAATATTACTAATATCTCCAAATTTTACACCTGATAAATTACAAGTATCGTAAATTGTTTAACGATCTAACGGTAACAATAAAAGAAAGTTCTCGAAGAATAAATTTTACAAGTCGGTGGACTCAGCTATTTAATTAAAAATCGTAAAATTACGAAAGCCGTTGATACAACAGCGGTCTATCACCTACAACTTGCAGTTTGTCAATTTGCTGATATTACATCGTTGATTGATTATCCCGTACGAAGAGCTTTTTTACGATATATCAGCACAATCGTTGAGTCGTGAAGAGAAGCGAAGATAGAAGGAGGAGAATGGTAGTAATCGCGTTGTTTCTACCACGACGGGTTTGGCTAAATATTTAAACAGCGGAAGAGCGTCGACACGATCAAATAAGTAATCGCGCAGGCATCGAACTGTACAAATCGCACACAGCCATTGTGTTTGATCATTATAAAATAAACGGATCGGTGTTTCAAAGTTGCTCGTTGATGGATCGCTCGCAAACTCCCTTGTTATTCAGCGAAACTACAAACTATCACTTAGTCGACTTCCTGTACGTATTGTACACACGTGCGCCAACGTCGACCAAGCTTCGACGTTGCGTTATAATATCGTAAATTAACAAACGCGACATTAATTATTGCGATTTAGAGTGCACGGAACCGTCGATCCGGTATCGGAAATCCGGCAAATATTATTTGACACGCGTCCCATCGCACTTTGGCATCGCTTATTACGATAAAGGGAGTGAAAAATCGTGGGAAATGGGCTGTAGAATGAAAGAGTGGGAAGGAACGTTGAAAATCTGACAGCCGAAAAATTCGAGAGTCTTTATACTTCGCGTCGTTCGATTTTCAATGTTGTACGTGGCTATATGCCTACGTGTATATCCACTGTGCTGTTAAAAAAAAAAAAAGAAAAAAAAGGAAAAAGAAAGAAAGAAAAAAGAAACGAAAATATAGAGAGCACTTCGCTGATGGAAAAAACGACGTTCTATTTTTATTCTATTTCGATACGTTGATTTACGAATAGCGTTGTAATATTGTTCGAGGTAAACAAAATTGTTCCATGTGTTGGCGTCAAGCGACAGGAACAAAAAAAATTGGAACGATAATGTATCCGATTTCGTGGTACGGTATTCGAGCTGGATAACGCGTTCGATTATTATCGAATCACCATTATGAAATTACCGATTGGTACTAAACGGCGGAGGAAGGAGAACGATAAGGGTTGCCTCGGGAGGGAAAATATCGATTAGAAGCGATCGCTCGTGACCGAATTCTGGAGCAGAAGGAAATACGTTTACCCGAGGTGAACGCGGTAATTACTGAAAAATTCAAAGTGCAATCAATCGATTGGTAGATAGGTTCATTCGTTTAACCTGACTTTCGACGCTGTTCGAGGAAATGGAAGATTCCCGATATGCTTTCGACTCATTACGCGTTTCCTTATTAATTACGATCCTTTCTTATAAAATCGTTAAAATTTCAGACAAAATGGGGGCATCGATAGCGCTGTAATATTTACCTCGCAATAAGGCATCTTCTTCGATCCTCACGCCAAGCGATCGTGTTTCAAGACCTAAGACTTATTGTTAGATCGTGATGGATCTTCGATGTGGCGACTCCGAAGAAAAAGTCAATCCCTTTCGTTTTATCAATATAAAACTGTCGATATTTGATTCAAACGTCAGTACGAAAAGTTCTTTCCAGAATCTTATAGACTTCGATCTACATAATTACATTTTATATCGGTGATCCTCGAAGCTATTTTACCAATGTGTTCGAAATGTTGTCGATAATATAATATAATCACGTCTTATTACAACAGCAATGAAACCTTTCAATGTTTCGTATAACGCACAACATTATGCCCATAAAAGTTTTTCTATGGTGTGTTCGAATATTTTCACGAGTCGTTGATGAACAGTGCACGATGTCTTAGCCGTAATACAATTTGATTGATTCAATAGGACGTTTGTCTGTAGCCGCGTATAACCGTAGAATTCTCGTAGAAGGCCGATTGAGAACCGCTTTGTTAATGAGTCATCGATACTCTATCACGCCTCTAGACACCCACCTAATGGCGATGACTCATGGGCGACTTGTTGGCAAGAGGCTCTCCAAGCGGCTTCCAAAACGTAAGCTGAAACATCGCCTCTCGTCGCGACCAAACAGACGCTTTCGAATCGGTGGTTCCGCGTCACGTGGTTTCACCCGGCAGGTTAAGAGCATCAGCGATAAATACAAGGGATAGGACTGTAAAATATAGCCTGTAAAAGCAACGGCTCTAATCACGGCGAATGGATGTAAAAAAAAAAAAAAAAAAAAAAAGAGATTACCGACCTCTCAGACCTACTTGAGCCCTCCCGAGCGAAGCTCAAATCACCCCCATTATATCCACATGCTCTGCTCTCTTCTATACCTACTTTTTCCCGCGAAATCGTTCGGACTTATTCCCTCGATTCTCCCTTGCTCGTCGTACTTCTAATCTAATTTTGCAGATAACCCTTGTTAGATTCTAGGTCTTCGTTGCCTGATGTTATTCGAGTGGTGCTACAATGAAAGAATTTTCTTAGATTAAGTCAAGATGAATAATAATTGATCCATTGGTATTTACAATCGTCTGACAAACAGTCTGAGATTTAGCAACTGTTCCTTATTAATTTCTATATAAGCTTCTCAGAAGTCTCGAGAATCGATTAACTCCAGCGTTCAGTAATTTCTTATCATATAAGCGCATTAATATTCAAGTCTCGGGAAACAGATGACCTACTTCCACGAGTTCGTTCGTTGCAAGAAGACGACGTGTAAATAATGGAAAATTGTAAAGTAAATTTTTAAAAAATTGATACGCCTTCCCTTCCTGCTTTCAGTATTTGTCAGCAGAAAAGAAACGAATGCTGTTGAAAAACAGTAATTCTTGCCGAGAGAAGTAGTAGTACGTATAAAGTAGGAACGTTCCATGTGAAGGTATTATAGTCTACCGGTGGGTTTATCCTCCCCCGATCGTTAAATTTGAAATTGAAAAACTGAAACGTTCAAGTCTGAAATGTCAAATTTGAAATTTCTACATTTAACGTTTCGAATTGAAAACGAATTAAAATTATCAAGAATTAAGTTTCGGAACCCGAAAGAGCGCGTCAAACTACTTGCCTCCGTTTCAATATCAACTAACCGGCAATAGCATCGCAATCATGCAATTACACTTTGCTCACGAAGTATTAATAACAAGGACTGAAACCACGGAAAGCACAATTCTCCAACGTATCATTTTCACCCCGTCTGATTATTAAGACGCCGTTATCGTTTCAAGGCGAGACTTCCCCTAGATTTATCATTGTTCGGCTATATCGTGCGAAGTGGCAGTAAAGCTCGAGATCAGCAAAGGGTATCGTATCGCCTACGGGCTTCTCCTCTTCTTTAATACCGTTTAACGCGCCACCTTTCTACCCCTTGTCTCCTGGACTGGGCAGTTCGATCGCTCGCGGCATAAAATCGAGCAGCGTTAATTAGAGAAATAAACTGGTCGTCGTACGTCGTTAATCGACACGGTCACGCGCGCTAAATAAGAGACCCGAATAGGTGGCTACGATATTCGATTTGGAAAGGAGGATCGATGAAATCCAAGCGTCGAACGGCAGCTTCCCCGTTTTCTGTCGGCCGTGTGCAACAGCCGATTAATGGAATTGATTGGAGCCGCACGCAAGAGAGGATATCTCTGGCAATTAATCAAATTATTAAGCCGCGTGCGGTGCGTCGATCCGCGTGTTGTTCCGTAAATATCAGCGCGACGATGGAGGCGTGAACCGCCAATAAAGAGAACGAAATACCAGCCGATCGGCTCGCCATCAATTTCTCGTTCAACTTTTCCTTTATCAATTACAGCAAGATACGGTATTCCGAGCAAAAATCGGCTCTTTTTATTCCAACTTCGTTTTGTTGACGACTCTTTCAATTACCGATTTTTTGACACTTTTTAAATTATGTATTTGTATCTTTATTGTTTTATTGGACACCTAACTAGGAACCGTGTTCATTTGAATCTTGTACATCGTTGTTTAACACGACGATTACCACGGTAATCGTGGGAGATCATCCGCCTTGCTGGATTCTTCAGAACGATCGAAGTATGACGAATCTTATGGTCTTAAAATATCTCCGATAAGGGGAATGATCTAGGTAACTGTTAGCAAGATGATACATTTACACTGTACACGTGTGAATGCGCGTGTAAGCGTCAGAGGGCGTCCAGGTCTCAGTTGAGACAAAAGACGATTGGAAACTGTTAGAAGCATCTGGAAGAGTCGGTTGACAACAAGCGTGCGTGCAAGTAGGTTTTTCGAGGTCTTCAGAATATAAGATATATGTATAACTGTTGTGTGATAAATAAAGGAAATACATATCTTAACAATCACACTGCCGAAGTAAAATTGCGCAAATACAGTTAACTGTTACGATGTAAAAATATAGCATAAGATTCGCGCGGTAGTCAACGCGTTGATCCATATGCATAATAAATGATTCGAAATCACCGCCCAATTTCTGACCTTTCAAAATTGTCAGGACAACCTAATACCCCTACCGTAGTATCGACGTAGTATAATATCTTTTACTGTCATAATCTGACAGTAAAACTAAAGTCCCGTATACGCTCTCGTAAACACGTACGAAAGAAACACGACGGCGTGAAACCAGTTCGAACGAATCCACTGGAAATTTTATAACCACGCGTGTCTCTCGGTGTGTTACTACGGGGAAGAATAGATATTTATAACGCGGCACGCGTCCGTGAGGAGATCCGAGATTTCGGCAGATGCCGCGAATATGCGATCAGGCACGGTTCCAGCAACGATTTTCCTCGTCCGTTTCGCGCCGGGAAAGTGAATCGAGGTGTCGAATAATGGGCTGAAAGGGATCGTGGAACAGGGACGAGAGATTGGGCGATGTGGGTGGTAGACGAGAGGGGGTAGACGCGACGTCGTGAGAAGAGTGACAGTAAGCTGTTCGTGGAACGTCTACTCGCGCGTTCGCGAAATTGCCACTAGCAGAAGCTTTCGAAGTAGCAGAACCGTCTGCGTCGGAACGAGATGGAGCGCATTGGGCGCCGGTTGCATCTGCAACAGATAGAAGACACTTTAGTCGATACGTTGCGCCAAGTCGTTGACGTTTCTCGGATCGATCCGTGCCGACGATAATTCTTCGGGACGCGTCGACGCCGACGGCTGACGGTATTATTTGCTTTTAAGGGAATCGCCATCGATATGGATTCCGTTCGGATAGCGACAGGCACGTGGTACGTTCCTGTCGATACGACCCACTAGACTAGATCGACCGAGTAGATCGAACGAAATAGCAGATTTTGCTGATTGGAACTGGATTGGCGAGAGAGTGACTTTGTTATCGCAAGATTTGATAATTGAGTCGTTCGGAAGCTGCACTCTAATCACCCGTCCACTTCCTCTTCATTTCTTAGTTTCATTACACAGATACAGAAACAATTTTCAATTCTCAGGAAGCAAACTGACCTGCTTCCATAAATTCATTGACTGCAAATGTATGATATGAATGTAATGGTAAATTGTCAGGTGAATTTAGAGTACAAAGTTTCTATAATATTCGACAGAGTTGATCAACGTGGCTTGCGAATAGCCCGATTCGCCGCGATTTTGTTTTAGATACGATGCCCGTGTTAAATTTTACCTCTGGTTTTGATTATCCACGAATTTGGTGCAACGTCGATTTAAATATACGCTGCATCATTAGCTCGCTATTTTTGGAATTCTAAAGATGGAATTTATTTTTACCTTTGGCAATTAAATATTAGAGTTTGAATTTAATGTCGGCATTAGTCTTAATGAATTCTATACCATATCGATCTCTTCGTTGCATTATTAACTGAATGGTTTATAAATCTTAAAGGTCATCACCGCTGACATAGAAGAGGAGCCTGTATATCCTGTTAGATATCCGGCAAACGAACGAATGTATCGAGACGAATAGAAATGGAAACCGAGATAAAGCAGAGGCAGGTTAAAAGGCAAATTTTTATACAAGTACTAATAACAATCTCGATACACACGTACACGACGAATATATCCCGCATCATTTGACTTTACGTAATATCCGCAGCCCGTCGAATACGCGATCCGATCTTTGTAACGCGCCTGTCCGACCATTCAGCCATCCATCCGTCCAACACGTATCCCAAGATGTATGGACTCTTGAAAGTGCATCGAGCCACGTCGCTATTAATAAGCCGCAAGCATCGAACCCGCGCACCCTTAGAAATGCATCCTGTGAAACTGGAACAACCGTTCTCTCTTCGACGTACGATCGTACACCCTAACTCGGATCAAGTTCCTCGTTATTCATTTCCAGGAACTGCACTGATAAATCCCTCAGTCTCACTTAAACGGAACGTTTGATACTGTCAAGATACGTAATTTTAGCAGAAGTATTTTCAGTATTAGCACAAGTTCTACGGTTCTGGCACGCTGCACGGTGTTCATGTAGTAAAAAGTTATTATATGAAAGTGAGCATTTGCGTGAATGACGAATCACCGAGAACCGAGCGAATATTTGTGTCAGACTATCGGTAGCGAACGAAGAGCAATTGGGAAAATGCACGCGAAGGTAGAGATTCGGTTACACGTGATAAAACTGCTATTGTACGTGTGAGATCTTTAACTCCCGTTTCGTGCAAACTGGATCATTGTTATCGGGAAGATCAAGTATTTTATTTCACAGCTATTCAACGAGCAAATGACCGTAGCAGTCTTTTGCTTCTATACGATAATTAAATTAGCTCGCAAGTTATATGAAATTGTTCGTACAATTTCACAGGATAGTAATACGTAAATGTAACACAGAAAGTAATAAACGTGAAATACCTTCGTGAATCGTAATTATCCCATTCATCGTTATCCGAAAGTTGAACGAACGAGTTTCGACTGAATCATGGAAGAATTCGAAACCGTAAGAAGATCGTGGAAAAATCGAAAGTGAGACTTCACGGAGGCAGAGTTTAAGAGAACCGAGTTGTATTCGGCGAGTGGATCGTTGCGGAACAAATCTAAATCACCACTGACTAAACTCTACCGAACCAACATTCCTCTGGTACATTCGAGAAGACGCATACACGGTGGCTGAAAAAATATCAAGAAACGGCAAGGTAAGTAGTCGTATAAATTGCCCGCGGCGCAGCGGTCCACCGGTACAATACGACTTCCAAGCGTATGCTCGCTCGCTATCGCCAATAACTCCGGTCCTTTCATATCTTGCCAATAATTCGTCCTCTAGCCAGCGGCGGAACAGAGAGAAAAAGAGGAAGAGAGAAAGAAAGAGAAAGAGGGAGAGCGAACTAGAGGATGGCCAGAATACGACGCGGGTGGATGGGTGTTCTTTCGGGCAAGTTCGTGGAGGGCGACCCAGGGAAATTTATCCAGCAGATAAAAATGTCTGTTAGAGTTTATATAGGGAACGGTGAGATTTCAATAAAACCCTCGATTGTAAAGTACAGATAGAGGAGGCCGTCCGGACGTTACACGGGTCAGTGAAGCTCAAAGTCTCCCTCTGTCCTCTCTTTATCGTCTCTTTCTCGCAGAGGCTGTTTCTCCAAGACTTCCACCGTTCTCGCTCCCTTCCTGATTCACCGGTTTATACCCCGCGAATACGACACGCCCCCTGTGCAGCGTCGCGTTATCGATACGTGAGCTTCTTTTTTCGCCGTGGAATCGTTTCTCGTGGAGTTAGAGGTTGCTGCAACCGGTCCAAGACGTTTACTCGAGGGATGATCGAGGATGGGCTGGAGCATGACCACCCGAGACCAAAGTCTGGTCTCGGTTGTTGTTACTGTTTGTCGAGGATAAGGACGGTGGCGATGGCGGGTGGACGTGTCGTTGTTGGAATTTGTTTGATTCGAAGGTTTACTCTTGAAAATGTCACGGATTCACAACGGAGGCACAGTCGAGTATAATGGGAATTCTGTTTGCTCTTTGATTCGTTTGTTGGCCCAACGATTAGACCGCGTTTTCTAACATCCAATGGGGGCGTTCTATTAGAAAAAGAAAGGTTTAAAATATTTGATCTGTCTGAGGTACGAGGAACATATGGACGAGGGAGAGGGATCGAGGAAGTGAGATTTTTCTATGGACGTCGTTAGTCATGGGGGAATCAATAAGCGATAAAGAACCGTCTACACGAGCGGTCGCATCGGGAACAGTGATTCCTAAGCGCAGTAACGTTCTAACAGCCCTCGAACATGTGGTCGTCGCCGCTCAACGTGGCAAGCCTTGAATCAGTCCGACTAGTAGCTACTATCAATCCTGCTCGCGCGTCCGCTTTAAGGCTACCCATAAAGACAGAATCGGGCGATTTAACCGAGGACCTGTGCTCCATTCCTTCTCGTTCGGTTCGACGGCCGAGAGACGCACGTTCGCGTCAAGCTTACGACCGATCAAATGCTCGTCCGCTGGTAAAAACACATATTCCCAGGGAATTAAACGAGAGAAGGTTTACGGCCGACGAGGACTTTGTTCACCGCGTAATAAGCGATGCCGATGGATCCGAGCAACGCGTTCAAAACGAGGATGGAAAACGTGGCTGAGAGTTTTCACGGTCGCTGATCTCGAACTGAAACAAAAGAAGTCGTTCCGAGAAGAACGTCGCCTCTCGTTCTTTTGAATTTTTAATTTCAGGTTCTGAAGCGCGTTTGACGGCCAGGGTGAAGTAACAATTTTCCGGATGAATTGTAGCTTGTTGTTCCTCTTGTTGGTACAACGATATCCATCGTCCAATTAAAATTATTGCTGCTGGGATTTCTATGGAATATAAATTGAACGGAACATGTGCAGGTGGAACAGGATGATGGAACAGAATTTCAATTGTTATATCATTTATTTCGGAGTGAACAACACGAGGCGTGAATGAGATCCGAAGAAGATTTCGACCAGTTGATTCCTCGATAGCGGTATATTTCTGGTATAAAATAAATTGTTCACAATTCGTAACATAAGCCTCAAACGGTGTATCTGCACGTGAACCTTTCTCATCGTTTTCATATTTAGCATTGGGTCTATAAATTACCTCGTCTATTTGGTGGCCGGCTGTACAGCGTACATGTGTCGATAGCGAATGGTCGTTCAAAGGGAAATTTCGAAATAACAACGCTTGTAGAGAAATTTCTAACATTGATCAGCTACGCGATGATCCACAGTACTCTATACGCGCAACGTGGTCGCGCGAGAAGTGGATAATTAGTACAACCGATCCGAATAGTCTCACGCAGGATTAATTACGCAGGCTGCGATGTACGCGCGTAACCACATACACAGCTGAACACATAAATATTACACGTAACACGTAACACGTGCCCGTGTCGCCGTCGACGCACACGCGTTCATACACATCTCTGTATGACCATCCATCTAGTTATAGACAGGGGAATACGTCAATTTGTGAGCCTGTGTATCTGTACGTGACTAAATAAACTTCCCAACACTTGCCACGTACTACACCGCTCACGTACACTCTGGACACCACTTAGTATTATCGGTCGAAGAATGACAGAACTCCCAAACATAAATATATATATACATATATATATATACATATACAATGTATGTGCGACTTTGTCTCTGCTGATGTGTTAAGCGTGTATATAATATATATATTACGTAACTGGTGCAGCTTTTAAACACACAAATGCAGCTGACCGACCAGCGGCAAAGTAGCACAGGTGTTGGCGTCTGTTGGCGAAATCGAGTTTCCTCTGCCTCTGCGCGAGACTGTGTGGCTCTATGCGATCCGACCATTTGGTGGTGTGTTCTACACGCGTTTTCCTAAGGTGAACCGTAGTAGCCGGCTACGTGAAACGACGAAACGGTGAATCGAGGGTGTGTATGTGCCGGACCAACGGTAGTTTAGACCACGATTTATAGGGCATTAAACCAACACGCGACCAGCCAACCCAATGCTCGTTCCGAACTCTTCTAGGCGCGCGTATAAATATGAGCCACCCTTCTTCCGCAAGATTATTCTCCCGCTTCTACACCGGGCTATTTTCTTAGTCCTAAACCAATGAAATACGCGTTGCGTTTAAATATTTCATGGTAACCTGGCTTTTACTACTTTTCGCTCCATGATTTCTCTATTTGAAATTTAGGCGACCAAGAAGCTTTTAGAGGATACTTGGATGAACCGAAGTCCGAGCCCGCTTTGCGAACCGTATCGTTTGACCAGGATTAAGAATCATCGGACGAACGCAAGTGCGTCTGTCCGATAACGATAATAAATAACGATCCCATGTCAAAGAAGGAATTCCCTTGATCTATATCGATATCCTCTCTGCGTGTTTTTCTTTTACGACCCCTATCGTTCGTCCCCTTCCGCGTATCAACGCCGCTCATCATTACGAGCTCTCTCCCGCGCCAGATTAGAATTCTTATACGTTCAAGATGGGAAATCGATTGCTACAGGGAAGCGGATTCTCTGGTGGACCGTACGAGGTACGGTTATAGCCTCGTATCTCGGGGGTATTTACAATATGGAAAAGACAATTTTCTGTTAACCGTTAGGCAGTCATAAAACATGCAGAGGTTCGTTTAATGAACGATCATAGTGTATTTAAGAGGCAAATTAACGCGAGATTATTTTCATCCAATTGTCCGACTAGATATTTTCTTCTGCTTAAATCCATGAATCAGCAGAAACGAAAGTAAGTTTACTCCTAATGGCTTTCCTTACTTCCCCCCGTTTCTCCTTTCTTTTCTATTATTTCCTTTTTCTCTTTTCTTCTTCTTTCCTTTCCCTTCCTGCGAATTTTGCAGTTTGATTTCGAACAATAATATCTGCGCTTAAACGTACGTTGTAGAATAAATAATACATAGAGTGCAGATGATCATGCTAAGTCACGTTTTTAGGTACAAATAGAAAAGAAACAGGCGGAGACTAAGTAGAGTTTTCTTCCATCCTGGAAGTATCATAACGAATAATTTTCTCACGTCCCTTTCGTTCTTCTCCCTCGTGCCGGTTTCTTCCTCGCGTTCTTCGCTCTCATCCCGTCACACGTTCGGACGAACACGCGTTTAAATTTGTTTGCTATCGGCCTAAATCGTCCAACACTTTTTTCTCTTTCGAACGAGCAAGTGTGCGCGTTGATTTTGCACGAGCGTGTCTTTTATTGCGCACGCACGTTTCCCAAAAAATAGAAAGCCCATCAAGAGGGAGAAAGCAAAAAAGGTGAAAAAGGGGGGAAAGAAAAAAGAGAAACGAGAGGCAGAAAAGAAAAACGCTAAAAATTGATCCTTGAAATCGCGTGCAATTCCACGGGAATGCTGTTTGTTTGTTGCACGGGAGCGCGCAAGAGAGCCCGACCGCTATTTCGAAAGGGAAAACAGTAAACGGTTCTCACGCGGCGTCCACTTGCGAAAAAATGTTTCGACGGGACTACAAAAACGTCTGTTATTCTTGCGCTGCCTCGAGGTAAACTCGTTACCGCGGTTCCACGGGCGGTCGCACGGTTTTTCGTTCGCGGCCGCTTGATACAGCAATTACGATGAGGCAAACATGCGATAAAACTCTTTCGACCAACTTTTATTTTCCGCAGAAAGCGGCTGTATTCGAGCGAACAGAACCGGAGGACAGAACACGAGCTGGACACAGCCGGAGAGAAAGAGAATGAGTGACAGAAGGGGAGGGGGGCAGTGGTGTATAAAAGGAGAGTGGTCCTAGACTCTCTCTCTCTCTCTCTCTCTTTCTCTCTCTCTGTGTTGCTGGACTCGTGTGTTTGCACTGCGAGAACCGGTCGTACACCGGTTTCCCAAATAGAATTTCAATCTGGGATGTAATCGCTGAAACTTCCGAGATCCCGCCGGCTGAATTGCATCGATAGAAGTTTCATGCCGTTCCGGGAACGAAATTTTCCGCGGGATCGACCTTCATCGAGAATAAGCGTCCTTCGATTACGATTTATGAGCCGCTTAATCAAATTTTGATACCGGCTCCTTCGCCGGGCAGAAGCTTAGTAGATCGAAACGGCCGTATATCTCCATCGATGATCGTGCATCGCGACTGACAACTCTCTGGCTGTATTTTCTTTAGCCGCCATTTTCCATTTTCATCGAATTCCGAAGCCGATTCCACGTCGATTCCATAGAAGCGGATACTCAATTTTTTCCCCGGGAATTCTTTCAGAAAAAGCTTCCAGGTTCCCCATTCACGTCTCTTAGCCTTTCGAGGTCCTTAAAAGCTCTTCTCTTACGTGGAACTCTTTTGAAGGAACACGAATTACCCCGATAAGTTTTTAGATTCGATATAATTTTGCGCAACGCGGACCACAAAGATTCGAGAGGAACGGGCTCTGAGTATTGGCCTTCGTGTCGTGTGTATTTACCGCAAACACGTAGCCAAGTACATCCGGGTCTGAGTGGAAACGAAGGGGAGGATTGCGTTTCAACGTACGTGACGCAAGTAACGAGAATCGGAGGCTTTCCTCGCCGGATGAACAACCGATGATGAATCGCATCCGAGGCATTCACGCGATCGGCCGGTGCTCTGTTACCTTGTTTCCGTGCAGATTACGGTTCGTCGAGCCCCAAAGAGCCTCGCCCCTTACCACCCCCTACTTTCCCGTTCAAAATCAAATCTTACGAATTTACAACGTACTTTCGTTCGTTGGTACTTCCGTTGCTGCTCTCGGAACGCGATTTTCACACGCGTCACTTTACCTTCGGCCATTCGGCGTAGGAAGCTTTAGAAATTGCACCTACGTGTCGTCTAATCCATTCGATTCGTTCGATTCCTTAGTGTGCTATTCTCTGGATGAGTTTTCAACAATTTTCTAAAGTATCTGGACAGCAGGCGTCCTCAAGTGTATAAAGCGGAAACGATGAACGACGGGACAGCGACAAAAGGCAAATTCTTTGGCGAAATTGAAGTACGCAACGAGTTAAAGTTGGCCCAGATAACCTTGTTGGTTGGCCTGCGAGGTAGATGACAATGTTCGCGCGAAGATTCCAGGAAACGAGACGAATCTGAAGCCGGTAAACGCATCCTACAGTATGAAAAGGAAGGAGGAATGCCAAGAGGGAACGAACGATGGAGCTCGTCCGTATGTCTTTCAGACTGCATTGCTCGAATTGGAGAAGGAATACACTTACTTGTCCGCATTCCTTAGTTTCCAAACCAATAAAGTGTACATAAAACACATAAAGACGTACAAAGATACGTAAAGATTCGTAATACGTCGAGTATACTTACGTCGAGTATATTTGCTAGACGAGAGGAATATCTGTTTAGCAACCGATTTATCATCCATTTGGCAAAGATCATGAAAATACCAATTTTATTGGGTTGGCAACTAAGGATACGCGGATTTTGTCAATATCAACTAATGAAGGAATACACGTTGGTCCCTGCATTTCGGACAAATGTTCGCGCTCATCGGCCAGCGTCGCCTTTTCTGGCATTTCTGCCTTTTCTTAACAATAAGAATATACACAGTATCTCATTCTTTCTATATTCGGTAACTTTCTCGCTATATTCGTCTAAACGAATATAAATCGTTAATCGAGCTTTTCGGAAGTCAAACTGATCGACTCCATTTTTGTGATTTTTCCAATTTCATCGTCTTGAAACTTAATCGAGGTTCACTTGCTCGAGGAATGTCTAATTCACTTCCATGAGCTTATTCGTCGAAGAAAAGTCGTACAAGCAATCGAACATCTTAATACGAATCTCAAAGAGTAACATTTCTAATATCGTTTGCTCTGCTTTTTAATTTATGGAGTTGCCTTGAATTCTGTACAACTCTTTAGTAAAATGCACACACTGTTACCACCAGTCCATACCATAAAACTGTTCGGATACTTGTGAACGATCTTCTACTTATCCTCCATCATTTTCTTTTTTTTTCTTTTTCTGTCGTACTTTAACTTTCCTTCGCTATTTTTGGTATTCCAAACGATTCCTTGAGAAAATCATGACCGGTGATTTTCAAACTTTGTGTTCTATCTCCTTATCAGACTGCAGGATTTTTACGTTACTTTCTTAGCTGTTCGAACATTTTGTTCTTTGTATCATTTTATTTTGTGGGAAATATTTAACTTTTCCGTATATACGGGACGTTTAATGGTCGGAATTCCAGCCACCAAGGAATAGGTAGATACCAGCCGTCCATGCAGGTGAATCTCAAAATTAATTTAAAAGTTGGTTCGCGTACACGTTGCTGCTTGGCCACCGCGTATAATGACCGCAGAGAGAAGCAGCAGTTCCGGTGGAAAAATGAGCGAACCGTGGCCACCAGGTTCGTTACTTTCGCCCATTGACCAAGCTTCTCTCAATTTTATCCTGCCCTCGTTCACTGTCCTCAAATTTCCATGGCCAACTCCATCGTAGCGTCGTTCTTCCAGCTTTCGAACATTCTTACGTCGCGCCGTGTCTAATTCTCTTCACAAACGTGAACTCTTTCGTGAAAATATCTATATAATGTATATACGTTTACTACATACGCAGAGTGTACAGTGTCTAGTCTAAGAGTGTCCACCATTTTCATGGAATTTCCAAGAATCCCACGAGAAAATGTACGAAGCAGAAGTTAATCAGCCTGGGACTACGAGCCGCGACGACAGATTTTTCCAAAAATTTGCGTTTTCGATAAAAAGGTAAAGGTTACCTAGATTCTTGCAAATAACACTGTATTTTCTCACATTAACCTGTTTAATAAACTTATTAGTTTGACAGTTATTCCGAATATGTAATTCGGTTGAAATAAAATAATTTTCCATAGTAACGTCTCTAATCATCGAGCCCAAGTTTCCGAAATCAAAAGATTATCAAGTCAAAAATACGTAGCCCCCATTTGCAACGATACCTTTAGTTGAAAACCCAATAAAAGTAAAATTAAATATGGTCCCACTATATATTGAGATTCAAGTAATTCTGTGATTTTTACAAAAATGTATACTTGTGCTAAGCATCCCGTAATCTCTGTATACATTTTCACATCTTAATCTTCATTTATATTAATACTATATTAAATAATTTTCAGATCAGCTTTCAAACTTGGCCGATATAACCATGATAGTCGAGTTCTCGTAATACGATTAATAAAGTTGCAAAATAAAGTTTGTATAACGCGTATAATATATACATTGAACGTATCTACACAAACGTTCGAGAATATTTTATTGTGCCTGCGTGGATAGGTCGTATATCCCGGAAGTATCGAAACCTCTATCGACGTCGAAAGCGAGGGAGGTCTCGTTTCCGTTCTTCGACAATTAAATTGCGATCGATCACCGATTGACATTAAAAGCAATTTCCACTCTTTCCAGCAGGAAACTGCATTAAGGGGTTCCGATGTCGGAGCGGAGTCGACATCGCGAAACAACGCGAATCCCAACATTAAAAGCAATTAATACGCGGACCGTTTTCATTACGATTCCATTGGTGAATCCCGATCGAATCTACCGATATCGGCGTTATCACAAAACCCACTGCTATCTAGCTTCGCGTACGTTTTCCCTCTATCTGGCTTCCGTGGCAGGAATATTGCGCCGAGACGTAGAGCGCAAATGAAACGGCCCTCTGAATTGCCCTAAGAAATGTACACACGGATTTCTACATGTGTACGTGACCCGTAGCATGGCATATGCTTGCTCTAGTTCCAATTTCTGGCTTCGCTATCCTTCGGTTGGTCGAACTTAAAGCGCCCCCGTATCGGGGCACAGTGATTCCAGTGGCGATAGAATGGTTTGCGAAAGAAGCAGCTGATACAGTCCAGTTTCGTCAGCGAATGTGTGCAGCGATTAGTTTTTTCCTTTTTTTTTTTTTTTTTTCTTGGAATTGCCCGTGAAATTCTTCATGCGAGTAGTTGTTAGGTTGATTGGATAACGATCCGGTTTGTGTTGCTCGTGATGAAGGAATTGTTTCGACCAGAATTTCTAATACTCGGTCTTAAACTTTGGCTTTTCATTTATTCATTTATTCTCTCGTTATCGAGTTTCTCATTTCGTTAATAAAATATTTCTTTGGTCTGACGAGATATAGCCTGATACTCGGCAATGAACATTTTTCTACGAGAAAGTATCAACAAGATTTTATAAGAAACTATCTATTTAGAAAAGACTATAAAATATACCTTCATTTGCATATTTTGCAATTTCATATTCATACAGAATATGAAAATGTATTTTCTTATAGGACAATTCATTCAGCGGTATTTAATTAATATCAATCTCTCGCGCAATATTGCAGTATTTTTACTGCTTGCGTTTCTAAACTAGCATCTTCGAACCAAGTGGCAAATGTCTAAGCAACACGTAACGATACAGCAAACTCGTGCGTCTAAGAATGAAACTGACCATAATGAGAGAATCGGCTGCAACAGTGTTAAATCATTCTACTGTGAGAATTGATATCACATTTTTGATATTATGCAGACACTTGTATGCACGCGACCATATTGCGGTAGCGGCATAGAATCCTTGGCGGGTTCGTTCGTAAAAACTGAAAAGTAATTTCGCGTAGAATCAGACGGACGAAGCTTTATGCGGCAAGGATTGCCGTTTTCGCGGTCGAATTTAATTTCACCGTGGCCACATCAACGGGAATAACAATATGAGCTGCGCTCCACGAGAACGCGCCATTCGCGAAGGGATTTGCATTTGCGTGCCGTGATTAATTATTACCGAAATACCGTTCAACATCGACGCTATCGTAAAACGAAATTACGCTCGTTCTCGTTGATTTGCATTGAAGATCTTTCGATTAAAAGCAACAATTTCGCCAGTCATTTGTTCGTACGACGGGGGAACTTCGTGACAGTCAAAGTATCGCGCCGTATAGACGTATCGTGGCTTTTAACGACGCGATTCGTCGCGCAAAGCGTTTCCTATATTTTTACCCATTTTTCACGTCTACATTTATATCACTATATTAAGGACGCGTGAATTCTGCACGCGCAGAACCAAGATTTTTACGTGTGAATTTTGGATACGCGAATTTTCCACGTGCAAATTCTCACACGCGGAAGCAAATTTTGTAACGCGTGTATTTTTATACGCACGCAGGTTCACGTATGCTCTCAGCAATAACGACGAGAGATAGATTTCTTTATACGTATTTTCACGTGTAACATAAATTTTAATATTTTCTGCAACATAACATATCGTAACGTAATAGAATGTTCACGTATCGTCGCGCGTAACCGAACATTCTTGCACTTGTTGTCATTAAATTCCATTCGGTAAACTATTGAGTTGGCAACTAGGTGATTGCGGATTTTGTCATTAGACGGTAAAATTGGATGGTATTGACTTCGCAAATCACTTAGTTGCCAACCCAATGCAACATCTTTGCCTAACGCCCGTAGCTGATTTCATATTCTTCGTTTTAAATCATCCGAATGCCGAGTTCCCTAAACGAAACACCCTCTCGGGCAGATTCTCACCCTCATTCACAACCTTCGTCCGCACCCTTCGAAGCGTCGAGTGAAAACAGATATATGAACGGGAACAAGTTGATACAAAGGGAGGACAATTAATCATCGATATTATTTCCCTTTACGCGTGGCATAATGCTTCGAACGTAGCGTGTCGTCCAAGGTCCCATCCTTGCGATAATTTGTCTAGCGGAAATTGAAAAGAATGACGAATCGTCTAGAACCAAGAATTCTACTACTCTCTCAAGCTTCTCCGATATTAACCTTACTCAATTTATTCAGAATTATCTCAGTGTATTCGACAAGGTTACCGAGTCGACTCTCTACGATGCACTTTTAAATAAAACTTTGCAATAAGGGGAAAATCGTGAGAATGCAAGAGAGACGAAAATAGAGACAGCGATATCGCAGACAGGCAGATGTCAATGACAGAACCATCTGGTTCTCATGGACGCTCTTTCCTCGGTAGAATCTACTATCCGCACACATGTACACATACATATATATATATATACACACACACACACACACACATATATCTATGCATGTATACAAACGTGTGTACGTGTCTGGAAGAATATACATCATTACCCCGTCAGTCTTACTTCTTCCCGAGGAGCGTGTAACAGCTGCGTTGAATAGAGAGTCGCTGCTCGATAGGCTCGACGACGTTATCGCGTCGAGAAGGGACGACGAGGTTTCTTCTTCAACCGTTGGTGAAGGATTCATTGAAATTACGGGGAGAATGGAATCGCGGGAGTGTAAAAATTCAATCCCGAAACGTCTGGGTACTTTGGCCAGTTATAAGACTAGCGCTCGGTGCGCGTGGCTCGCGTCTTAATAGCTGTGGTATTCGATTTGACCGAGGAAATATAGCGAATAGAGACGTATAATCGCGTGTAAAATAAATAAGCGTTCTCCTGGCGAATCATATCGTGTTTTCTCCTCGATAAAGCTTTTCGCTGGAGATTAGAATTCTCGCGGAAGTGCCAAAACCCACTGCAAACACCACTTATCGCGAGATCCCTGTTTGCAGAAACCAGCGTGTCGTTACGTGTGCCCTTCGCGCGATACCACTGCTATTTCCAGCTGGTGAGAACCGTTCCACGAGAAGAACAAAATAGGGAGAAGTGTTTTCGTATTCGGACGAAAGTCAGTCGTTTGTCGCCGATCCCTTTGTCGAGCTAAGAGGGCGAGAGTTTAGAATAAGAGAAAGAGAGAGTGAATAGGTTTTATTTTTTTTTATGGATCGATTCGAATCCCAATGGTCGTTTAAACCCTCGCGTTCGACATTAAGTTCCACAGAGACTGATTTAGCACGTGATTCTATCGAGTCCCTACCCGAGGTGGAGGCTGGGTTATTGAAACTATATTTTTGCTTTTGCCTTGCGCGTCTGAGCGCCCGGGACATCGTAAACAAACTAGCTGCGTATCAAAGAAAAATTGCGAATTTTCAATTTTACGTATCAAAATCCTTCTATACTTCGCCATTAAATATGCAAAATATTCGTTGTTTGTCTATCTGCGAATATTTTCTATTCGTAGCGTACTCGAAGAATATGTTCATAGTCAGACACGACGCATCTATCAAACTTCTCATAATCCTCTTACGAAGGACAACAAAAATTCTTCGCCTCCTAAATTACCCAATTCGCTCGAATCCACGCCACATCCTTCCACGATCATTTACCGATCAACGACGTTTAATAAACTGACAAATGTACTACGCAAGTTACGCACGTGGATCACAGACTTCCCTTTTACGATTTTATAATTTTCGTCAAATTTCGAAAAATTTACCTACTACTGAATTTCTTCTTCACTATTAATCCAGCGTATTTACTAACATCGATAAAATGGAATTGACTCGTAAAAACTTCTCCCGATAATATCAATTCTATAGCTCAACTACCAACGACACCTACGCATATACCACTCATCTTATTCTTCGGTGTAAATCAAATTTCACAACCATAATGAGAACTATGTTCCAATAAAACGGCCAGCTTCGAATGGATTAATACTTCCAACCTTCCTCAGACATCTCTAAATCTGCCATCTTCGTGGACGCACAAATACAAGCGATTCCACCATGATTCAACGTGAATACACGTAATAATCCAGGTATGTCTCGTTTCGGTGGTCCTATCGATCCGAACCTTCCATTTTTGGCTGGGATTATCGGACGCTGATTTACCGGATCTTAATTCGTCGTATCCGAAGTCAAGGCACAATGCGAATACGGTTCGGGATACGCGTTTCGAAAATGGGCAAAGGATTCAGGTTGGCGAGAGGATAGGAGATTCCTGGAGATCGTCGTGCTCATCCGGATACGAGACTAATACGCAAGGCGCAGCGGTGGTTGGATTGTCGTTGCTCGAATCTCAATCGAAGGTTCGCATGACCGATGAATCGATATTAAAGCACGCGGAATCCTCCGAGGGATGATACGAGATATATATCGGTTGATAATCCCAAGCTACCAGGGAATCGCTGGCTCTTCGCTCGATCACGTCAATAGTTTGATCGTTCATTCGCGAAGCTGAGATTTAGCAGGAAAATGCGAGAGCAAAGTGTATCGTGAGAATAGGTGGAAAGAAAAAAGTCGCTTGGCATCCGAGAAAATTGATCGGAGATTCAAGGAAAGAGGCAGGTCCGAGCGTGGATCGGGCGACATCCTCATGAAATTCCATGAAATTGCATATTCCTTTCTGACGAGGACAGTGCCAGTGATTTGAATATCAAAGATCGCTTGCTCTTTTTCGCCATTGATTTCTCGACTGGAAATTCCAGCGGAGATCGGAAAGGCCAAGGGTGAAACAAAGCTATCGTTTGATTTAGGTTTCGAACGATGGTTCTCGCGAACGAGGCGCGACTGACATTTCCAGGGAAAAATGCATCGTCGATGAATTCGATACGTGGGAATCATGTAAATAGGAGGATCGTGGAGATAGTGAAGATCAAAAGGGAAGCTTTCAAACTCGGTTTTCGCATTTCCGAAGTAACTACTTAATGGTCAGGGCATAGTTGACACGGTGGGCAGATATTTCATTAAAACTTGCAATCCGATTCGAAACGGGAACGAAAGTAAATCCCGTTAAATCTCGCCATTACGGTCAAACGTTTCTGCTCCTCCAACTTTTTCGAGGAAGCCAAGTGGACACGAAATAATTGTGCTAATAGACCAGAAAAACCCACGTGCTTTGTGCAAGGGGAAAAAAGTTTGGAAAGTTAACGAATTAGTATTATTTTTGTTCCGTTCTTTTTTCTCTTTCCTTTTCTTTTCTTTTCTTTTTTTTTTTTTTTTTTAAGTTGCGGCGTGGATATTTTGACGAGGCAAAAGTGTAGATACGGAAAAGTGATTAAAAAGACACGGATTTATTATCGATCGGTGCCAACTCGCCGTGTATGCGTGTGATTTGCACGAGAAGACATTAAATTCACAGCATTCTCGTTGCCGTGATTGACGACTTGCGCGAAAGTTCGCGAGATTAGTGGATCGACCAGCACCGCTGCGATAAGGTATTACGATTTTGTGGTTGACACGCGAGCTAAGCTACAGCAAGAAACGTACACATATTTTGCTATCTGTCAGTGCCAACGCTTGTTAGCCGAATCGAATACAGATCGTTGAAGCGAACATTTTTTTCCTAAAATTACCGTACAAGTTCTCAAAGGGTACACGATATTCCTCAAGTTATTCTCTTTTTTTAGCTATGTCGTATTAAAATACATTTTTTCCAGTCGCCAGTTTTCCATATAAAAGTCCAAAAATTAATAAAAATGAACTTAATATCTTTCGCATACAGTGTTCGTCTGTTTCAATGCTTTGAAAGGGTTTTGCACGAGTTTCGCCAGATTTTTAGTAGTTCCATTTGGAAACATTTCTATTTTTACGAACGAATTCACACGATCATGGAGGAATATTCTACGCGATTATTACACGAACCGGAAGGGATTGACGATCGTTTTCCGTTTCGCGCGAATCGATTCGTTCAAGCTTAATCAAAAGTTGTAGCCGGTGAATTAAGAAATCCGCGGCCATGTATAACCATGGAACTTTCTCTTAAAATAACTATTATCGGCGCGCGTACAATTGGACATCGTAGACGATTCAATGAAGAAATCGAGTTAACATCGAGGGTGATCGAAGTAAGAGCCGAGAGCAAAGTACGACCACTTGGCCGTCGGTTCCGAGAGAAGCTTTCCGTTCCATTTCTACGAATACGAGGCGTAGTGGTGGAAAAAGTTTAGTAAAAATGTTGGGACTGTTCTTGGCTGCGGAAGCTGGACCTTCCGCCTTTTCTCAAATTGCTCCACGAATCTCGGCGTCTCTTAAAATTTCCATGCCATCGAAGTTTCGAAAGAAGCCGGCAGTGGCTTTAATCGAATCGATTCTTCACCGAAGAAGATCGTGATTAAAAACGCTCCCCTTGAACGCTCCGCGGTAGAGCGCCGGGTCTCGCGCTTTCATTCGGGCTGCTACGGCATTAAAATCTCGGGCAACTCCCGGCGATCACCTGTTCCACATTTATTACGGGTGCGCGAGAGAAATTCTCGAAGAATATGGAGATGTTCCGCCGGAGAACATTTCCATTTTAATGCCGTTCCGAATGTATTCTCGCGCGGCGTGAATTCTAAAAAATGCAACCCCCGCGTCTCATAAATTCTTCCGCGGCCGGTGAAACAACGTTTTGCCCTAGAAAAGATTTAAGACTAGGCGGTCGAAAAGAGAAACTTTGAAAAATCCCCGTGCGCGATAACGAAGTTTCGAAAAGTCATCCGAAGAGAAACGCGAAACGAACAACGTCACTCTTATGTTCGGGTCTGGCAAGAGGATCGTTCGATGTTTCAACAGCGAAACGTCGACTATCGTTTGGATGGTTGGCCAACGAAAAGATCATGGCTCGTAATAAGATATTTCGAGTGGCAGAACCGTTTCTTTTATCGGCGCTTGCATTTAAATGCAAAGTATTATTCAAATGACACCGGTTTCCTCCACCCCTTTGCTCTGTCTCAACGCCTCCTTTTCCTGTCCCTTATTGGTCTTTCTTGTTCTCTCTACCTTCTCTCTCTCTCTCTCTTTACTCGGCCACGTTTCATTCTCTTCGTACTTACGCCTTCTCTCATCTTCCTTTTTCCATCTCGTTTCGTCCACGCGATTCGATATTCTTTACCTAATGTTTCTTCTCTTTCTCGTCGGTGGGACGGTTCGCACGCAGCTGAGACGCCCCTGGGACAAGAGGCTTCATTTCCTGATATTCAAATGCGCTCAAACATCATACCCGGCCATCGTGTGCCCCACAGAGGCGCTACGCCGCGGTTTCCGCGCGGATAAGCCGGTTCAACCATCGATGCACGCCGCCAACGCGGCTGCATCCTACTACCGCGTCCCACTATGCTCGCACCTTCTCTCGCTCCTCTCTTCTTTTTCTCGCCTTCTGTCTCTCCTCCTCTACGTTTCATTTCTCGTCTCTGTTCGTTCCTCTCTGACGGCCACCAAGGCTCGCAGCTCGCGTTGGAAAATGCAAATCGCCACCGGTGAGAGCAACGGTTATGAAATCGTAAGGGACGTTGCGCTCTCTTTTAGGACGGATCCCGTTATAACGAAGTCACAGGGCTCGTTTTTTTCGTCCCACGGAATTGCATTGGTCGCGATGGTCGGTCTCGGTTCCACGCGAGCTAATCTTCAGGAAGAATATTAAAGTCAGATATCGGGGAACGATGGCGGAATGGTGAGAGAAGTTCGAAGGGATCGAATGGGAATTCCTGCTGGTAAAAAACATTCATGTTGTTGGAAGAAGTAACTTGGGAAATATGGATAAGTCGAGGCATCCTGCGGGAACGTTCTACTTACGAAAGAGACAGAGAAATTTGGTTGCGGTGGACGCGTATTCGGATAAATTAACTTTCTGATGAATTCGATGCGTCCAAATGGTCGAATACGTACACAGAGTTGCACGGGTGTGTGCATTGCACATTCGGATGTTTCAGGCGTTTCGTTCGTCAGAACGTCGACGCGCATTCGGCGTAACCGTGGCCTAGCAAGCAACGTACAAGAAGATTTATTAATTCCAACGAGTCGGAGGAAGAATACCACGCGATTCTTGCCGCGTCTCTTCGTTCCTTTTCCTCCAGATCGAGTGGCGCATTCCGATAATCAGAAGGAAGACTTCTCGGCACTCGCGTCAACTCGGAAACCAGATCGATATGAACGACTTCCAAACACGTGAACTCGCCGCGTTCCGCAAACTTTCCACATTCTTTTCTCTTTCTCTCCTCCGATTCGAGTTTGTTCTCTCGACGCGTCTGAGAAACCAGTCTATACGTATATTGCGTGCACGCTGTTCAATATGCCTGGCTGTCGAATCGTACGATATTTTCCCTTCTTTTTCCAGTAACCGAATTTCTCTTCCTCCACTTGCCAGAAAGGGAAGCAGAACGTAAGGGAAAATGGGACGAAGCGGCGAACGGAAGAGCAAGACACGATCGTGTGAATTAGAAATGATTCGGGACTTAGAGAGCGCAATGGTGCAGCACGAGAGAGTGTCGACTACCGGTCGGCTCTGCGTTCCAGGAATCGTCGAAAACCATCAGGATACGGTGTACAAGGAACAAATAAGACGATAGAGAGAGAGAGAGGGAGAGACTGGCGAAAGGGACAGATGCGATTCTTCGGACAGTTTTCGAGGATCGATAAGAGGAAGGCGGTATTGAATCTTGGATGAGACGGACGACGACAAATTGAAGGATCAAAGCGACCGAGGGAACCACGCGACGCGGTTTTATTGTTCCACCATCACGTGTCTGGGTCTGGTACGTTTGGTATGTTGGCTGGTAAACGACTTCGTTTAATTATACTTCGTTTAATAATAATCGTCCGCATAGATTAAAATCATCTTTCGTTGGAGGAGTGTTAATAATCGATCGCTGAAAAGTCACGCTGATTAACTTTATAAATTTGAAATGTTGAAAATACCGACAATATCTAGCGCAGTGGCATTATACAATATGTAATGTTCTTTGATTAAACACTCAAAATCTGTTTTCTTTTTTAAATTAATATTAGATACTAAATAGTATCTGGTATAGTGGCAGGGTTTCTGATTATGAAATTTGTTGGAGCATCTCTGTTTATACGAGAAGAAAGCCGTGTCTCTCTTTCGACTTTCTACGGCCCTTAAATTGCATCGAGCTACCACGGTTTCGACTAAAATTGAAGCGCGCGAAGGTTTCGCAGCGGTCAGCCATCTGGCCACCACACGCTAAATACCGGCACTTGGACAAAAAGAGCGGGACTAAATGTCCGCCGGGCAGAGAAATAAAAATTTTATTCAATATTCGCGGTGGCGAAGCGGCGACGAAACGGTGGAGGTCTCTGATGTTTATTCGAACAGGTATCTCCGTTTATAATATTAAATATTACGATATGCAGCGAAAAGCAAGGTGAACGAACCGAGACAAATAAACAAGACAAATTGTTAAGAAATGATGCAACTTCGTCGGAACTATTAACTCGACGTTAATTTATACGAATTGTAAAATTCATATAAATTATGTAAATTTAGATTTCGTCCACGTTGACTGCCTCAGAAAATTCCGATCTAGGCTCTTCATTGTATTTCCTCTTTCATACGCCACTGTTAGATTACATATTACAAATACCGTAAGTCAGATTCAGACTTTGCACCGTTTAATTCATCTTCTTTTCCAACAGTTTAGATCGACATGTAATTACGAATTCGTTATTTCCTTCTAGAATTCTTGCGGATATTTCGACGATTTGTCGTCTCGTACATTTCTATCCTTACTTGTTACACGTACAAAATTCTAATCAATTAATTATTTCCCTAGAAATCCTAGGAAATCTGTCGCACTCTGTTTTCAATGTCAATATTTCCCTCGAAACTCTATGCGATCCTTGAAAAATATTGTTACACGTACTATCAAAACCGCATTTCATTGTCTAGGAATAGAGCCAGACGTATTCTATCGGATAAATTTTCACACCTTGCCAAGTTCCTCCCACTCGGGGAGCCCATCGTCGTCCATTCGTTATCGCGTCGTATTTCATTAGCCTCGTAACGAGGAAATTTATCAGACGAACCGGCGTCACTTAGAACGACATCGTTCATTCTTCCGAGCGTTGGCCTCAAGATGCTTCTCGAAAAAATTCACGGGTCGCGTCATATTTTACCAGGGTGAACCAGTGCGCAGATCGGAGTATCTCTGTGTGTTTCTCGGCCAGGGGGACAAAACTTTTTCGCGCTTAAGACGTAATTAATAATCCTGAATACGCCTGGCGTGACGTCTTCTACGCGGACGTATACAATTGCTGCACTAGCTATTCTGGTGTCCGGATAGGAGAGCTTCAACATAATGGAGGGGTCCCTAGAAAACACAGAGCGAACATCGCCATCCGACTACACTCTCACGCTCACCGTAGTATGCACGTATATACGTTCGTATATTATCGCGTGAACCGACCCGCGTGCATGCTTTTACGCAAATTGTCGTGCAATATTCGCGCTAGCTTTAAACCGAATTCATAACGTCGACAAACTGTATCCTCCAAGTATTAAGGTATTAAAGTAATTGTTCGCAGTAGATATAATACGAGCGAACCGGACACGAAACGCGAATAATTAATTATCGCGCCTCCTTGTAAATGACGACCTCCGCGATATTCCATCGACCTCGGATAAATTCGTGTACCGTCGTCGTCAACCTTTTTCCCTAGCGAATGATTTTCTCGCACAAACAGAACCCAAGCTTGCGTTTCTTTCTGCAAGTTGTTGGTAAACGACGATGCAATCTACGAGAGGCCTGACGTCTCCTCTCGTTGGTTTGTTTCCATGCAATTGGCTGTATGGCTTAATTAGAGCGGTCGTAATAAACGAACCCTGCAGGGAAGAGTTTAGAGTTATAAAGAGCAGAGAAGAACGGTGGAAGGGCGAGGAGGAGGAGAGGGAGGGGCGAGATTGC
Source organism: Bombus pyrosoma (assembly GCF_014825855.1). Lineage (NCBI taxonomy): Eukaryota > Metazoa > Arthropoda > Insecta > Hymenoptera > Apidae > Bombus > Bombus pyrosoma. The sequence continues at coordinate 1,624,922 of NC_057770.1, read as the reverse complement.
GTGTCGTTTTGTCCCGGTGAATCGCTGGCCAGATTTTCCACCGGTGATAGTAATTCGTCCCTAACGTGGACTTTGCTCGAAACACGCGGACATTCGATGCTGCGGGGTTTCTTCCAATTTGTTCTGCTTCTTTGTCATGGTAGTCGGGCTTTTGGTCGTTCGCCGAAAAGCTTGGTGCGCAGATTTAGAAAAATGTAATTACCAAAAGTTACGATATTTCGTGGTCTTTCTTTTTATAGTACGTATGACACGCAGGATAGTTAATCCTGTACACTGGATTAGATTTCCAAAGATGAGTACTGCGAAGTCTTACGCATGTTGCGTAAATATTTGTGATTTGCTATCTCGCGCTTAACGTTACGATTATGATAACTAGTGATACCAAGTGTAATCTAATACGTCCGCATTTGTTTGTGACAATAAGAACAAATTCGCTTCCTTTCGTTACTTCGCGGTGATAACTCGTGTTTCCAATCGCGTTGCATTTCGGTTTTTTCTTCTTCCGCGTCGACTCTCTTCAATTCGCTACGACACGAACCAACGACGCAACGATTGTTACGATACAACCATACAACGATTGACGTTACACAACATGGCAACATATCCCCAAGGAGAGAACTTGTCGATCCTGTACACCGTGTCATTAAAAATACAAACCTGCCGAATCTCCTAACACCACTGTGACAAAACTGCAACGTTACATCCAAGTTCCGTATACACTTGTATAGCCAGAAAGAAGAAACACATCCAGCTGTTTTGTAATTCTCGCTGGAATCAAAAAGACCTGGGTGTCGGGAAACGACCAGTCCTCAAACACAGGTAAAAAGACACGAAAGCGCGGAGTAGATCGACAGGACAGTGTAAACGAGACGTAGCCGTGAACGATAACGAACTAGAAAAGTACATTTGGAGATTAGTTTTCGCGGTAGAGTAGAAAGCGAGTTAGCCTAGATGTTACATAGAGGAGAGAAAAAGAGTAGATGACGTCACGATCTCGTCGGGTCTCGAACAAGCTACCTCGTGAACGAGATAACACGAAATGGAGAGGGCGGATGAGTCTGTTAGCGATGAAAATAATAGGGCCGCTGGAAAGTGCAGGCTGCGCGACGCAAGCGCCGGGGGGGTTTGCTCCAAGTGGTGCTCGAAACAGCTTCGGCACGAAGAAGAACAGAGACGTCGAACGGGAAAGACGACAGAGATAGAGGGAGACGTCGCCTATCAGGGTAGAAAAGTGTAAGAATGGAGAGTGGCGGCGGAAAGAGCACAGAGAGGGTGGAAAAGGATGGACCTGGGATGGCTGTACGTTGAGAGCCGAGAAATAAGTTTCGGGAGGGTGATAAATCGGCGAGCTTCGCGAGAAGTGAGAACACGCTTGCTATACTACGTGTACGAAACGAGCCTCGGTAGAGACGGACCACCGAGGAAGATGAGACCATAGGAGAGAAGCAAACACGGAAGCGAGATTCGTTTGTTGAGAGGTGGACACAGTGTCGAGAGAGAAATAGAGGACGAGAGAGTGGTATCGCAAGAAACGTGGATCTCGTTGGTCGAGTTTTCGCTCTTTAACCCTTTTACGTCGCGGTAGCCACGTAGACGTATGGCTGTTCGGTGCACTTGACCGAGCCCTTATGGTTGTGCCGCACGAGCCGTGTCACACTACGTAGGAAAAGATATAAAGTTGTCGCCGACGTGGACGCTGGCGTCTTTACCAGCGTATCAAAGAACGACTTTGACGTACAAGAGAGTATCGTCGGAGTGATATCGAACCTTTTAGAATGTGAAACGTCGTGTAAAATATCGTAGATCGAGAGAGAGTGTACAGCTTAAAGGCGCTGCGAACGAAAGGAAAAGATAGTGGAAGAATTCGGTACGCGTTGGACAGTAGAAAGTGTCTTTCGGCGAGACTCGCGTCGCTTCGTTCTGGTATTCTCGTGTCATGCTCATCAAGCATATAACGTTCGATCACGTAACGATTTAAAAGATTAAACGCGGCTACACTGAGCCGGTTCTTACCGATAAATCTTACCATTCAAATCGTTTAACTCCATCTTGGTTATCTCCGATCATCGAGCCGTCAACGTCTAAATTCGCTCTACCGTTTCAGCAACGTTGAACGCTTCCCTTAATGATACCGAAAGAAAACAGACTCACCTGAAACAGAAAGATTAACGGGTTCGTTAAAGAACGGTAACTCGAGTTTAATGAAATTTCAAGCTATTTAGAATCTCATCGAAAGAACAATAAATATTCCAGGCCGAGCAGAGAATTCATGGCGAATGAATTGCGTAATGACTGGTCCGTGTTCTCGCTTGGCCTTCGTTATAAGGATCCCAAAGTTATTGGGTAAGGATAAAATTAATTAGCTTAATTAGCATCTTTGGGCGCGCCATAATTCTCTTTCATTAACGGAGCAAACTAGAATACCCGCACCCGGTATATATGTACGTATGTTTGTATGTACATATAATATATGTACAGGAATTACATCTTGCCGTTTCGCAACCAAGCAACCGGACGCCAGAAATGCGAGACATTTTTCTTCCGGAATAATTTTTACAAAGAGCTGAGCGTGCTCGCGCGCGCCAATGCCGCACGCCCACCGCTATGCTTGCCTTTTCCGCGTGCAGCTTCTGCGGTTTCTACCGGAGGTGCACGCGCTCTTCTCATCAGCTGGAAATGCGAGGTCTCAAAAACCGTGCCATCGGCTCTCTCCGTCCCTCTTTCTCTTTTCTCTGTCCTCCCCCCCCCTTTTCCATATCTTTCTTTCTCTTTCGCTGCGGCGAGTCGAGACCAGGAGAAAATCCACAGGAAAAATCGCGGGGGATATTCAAATTTCGACGGTTCTGCCGGCGTGTATCTCACGGTTTCCTACTCTACCCTTCTATCTCCTCTCGCTTTTCTCATACTCTTTTACGCTTCTTCTTCGGGCTCAATTTATGTTAGTGCCGGGGAAAATCCGAACGCCACACGACCGCAATCATTATGAAGATATTTTTCCGCGTGAAAGTCGAGTGAGAAAGCTCCTTTCGCCGGGGCTTGAAAATGTGGCTCGGTTTAATTATGTTAACTACAAAGGTGATTAATGATACCGGGAATTTTTTTTAATAGGATCAAGAATTTGTTCGTTAACATTTAATTAAAAGTCTGATTAACTGTCTCTCAAGTAAAAAATTTTAAATCCGATATAAAGCTCTGGTATTCTTATTCGGGAAGATCGATTATAATAAAGTTGGAATTAAACCGTCGCGGCGGCGTCGCCGCGCCGATCAGTCAACGTAAAAATTTTTTAATATTACTCGCAATGATAATAGTTACACTACGGATATTTATACAGATTTTTATGATTCAGTTAAATATATATTATTTAAATTCGTGCGTATTTCACAAAAGGGAATTTGTCCCATCTATTATTCCGCGCAATATTATAACGAATACTTTACTTTAGATATTTTATGCGCTTTCCTTTCTTTAAACTTCAAATACATTTTTCTGTTAATGAATAAATATCCGTAATTTAATAATCACTTCTGTAATAGACGATCATAACGTATGGGATTGACAAACTCGTATCGCTACTCCAAAATAAATGCAACAAAGTTTTCCAACCGTACCCCAGTTTCGATTAATCTTTCTCTCTGTGAATCATCATCATGGTAGTTGAAATTTCGCCGGTCGGTCAGGAACGTCGATTTATATCGCGCCGGTGAATAAGAAGAGATTTTTCCCGGCAGCGAGTTTTTACGCTTGCTTTCGACATTAAAAAGACCGATCGAATCGTCCAGTGAGCGTCCAGCCACTGTTTACGAGAAAGGGAAGAACTCATGATTTCAAAGCGTTGACAATATCTCTCTGGACGTTGACGCGGAGTCGCGAGGGCAAAAAGGGAGAACAGGATAAAAATAAAAGGAAGTACGAAGTGGATAATATGCATATGCATGTAAAAAAGAGAGGAATAAGGAAATGAAAAAAGAAACAAGAGGGATACAGGAACGAGAAAGTAGTGAAAAATGTTCCACGAGTGGCGTCGAGGGGAGCAGCATATTTGAATTATGAGATTTAAATGTGCCACGGACGTGGTTGGCGTCGCGCAAGCTGTAGCTTTTCCAGTGTGTGCGTGGTCGTGCGCGTTTCCATGCGTATTCGTCATACCTCTCAATTTCGTAACATTCTCTGGTTACGCGGATTCAAGCGCGAAAAAGTGATTAAAGGCGAAGAACACAAGCGAACGGCGTTACCGGATAAAAGAATAACGCTTCGTTAGAGCGAGTCGGATACTTCTTTCATGACTTCTGCCGGTTCACGGAACGAGCACGTCACGCAAACTATGATCTACAAGCGTTGTTGTTCAACGCACTCCAATCATCCGTCTTCCTGTTGCGCTACGATGAAACTTGAAATGGAATTGAATCTTTCGCTCTTCTCGTTCTTTCCATTTTTCCTTTTTTGTTTTTTCTTTTTTTTTTGTTGTTTTTCATCCCAGATATTCTTTCAAGATTCCCGAGCGCATTAAAATTTTATGAACTTTAACAATTTGATGAATCGTAGCTCAAGTATCTTGGAACTTGGATAGTAGAGTCGTCAGTTCTTTATCGTGGAAAATGAATGTCTTTCCAAGTGGCACGTTGAATTGTTCCATGTTGAATGCTTTCGTAAACCATAGTTTTATCCGTACTCTTATACCAAAATACGATAGGACGCAACGATTTTTAGAAAGCGACGATAGTATAAGAGCAAAACGATGCAGATACGTGGGGTGGGACAGGGTGGGGGAATTGGACGAGGTTGGAATACGAAAAGATTTGCAATCGTCGCAAAGAGTCTAGCTAAGAAGCCCCTTCTTCCCGTCGGTTCGTTCGTTGGTTCGTGCGAAATTTATACGCAGCCAGAGTAGAAAACCGCTATCTTTTAATTTATGCGCCGTCCTGGGAATTTAATATTCTCGAAGCGTCTGGGGCGCGTGCCGCCACCGACAGCCTTTTCTCGCAGTCGACCAGGCAAAAGGGAGTCGGGAAACCACCCGACCAACGAAAGAAGGAGAAGAAACGAGGGAGAGAGAGAGAGAGAGAACGGAAAACGGTGATGAAGGTGGATCGAAAGAAAAAAAAAAAAGAAGAAAGAAGAAGATCTGGAAGAGGGAAAAAGTCGGGGGAATCGAGGGCTGTAAGAGTCTCGAGGGCCCTGTTTTGCTGGGCCCAACCTTTGCATCACAAAAAGGGTTAACGACGCGAACGAGCGACTCGCGAATTAGGCATAGCAGTCTCTCTCCTCTCGTTTTCTTTTCTCCTTCTCGACCGTAGCGATTTCGTGAACCATGAAAGCACTGGCATCCCTTTGACGACCGGATCGTTTCGCGTCGCTGATGAAATTCCAGTCTTCCTCCGGGCTCGAACACGGCACACGGGACACGGTACGTACCCTACGATTCTCAATTTATATATTTTTCGGCACGAGGATCGCGACATCGAACAATACGCGAAAACAAATTCTGGCTTTCAGTCGTCTGCTTTTAATGCCACTTTACGATTAAACAAGAGATGTTAGAAACGAAAGGAATTTGTTAGTTTGAAAGATGCAAGTTTTGCGATAATAGTCGATAAGCTGAGAAAATTTTGAGAAATTATTGAGATAAGCGATATTTCAATGTCATCGACATTTTTTTATCACGACGTGTAATATTTTGAAATCTTAACGATACATCCCTGTATAGTCTTTGTATGTCAATATTGTTGCTTTATGGTGCTATAAATTTAGATGTTTGTAGACGCAAGTAAAGCGTCTATCTGTCTCGCCCTTTAAATATTATAACCAGCACTTTCCTTTAGATATTTTCCATCTTATCTTTGCGTATCACGTATACAGTTTTGCATCTTTATATTTTCCGTAAATGCGTTAGCATCGGCATTTCAGTAACAACGAGTAATAATTCGTTATTCGAAGATAAAAAAAAAAAAAAGAAAAATGACTGCAACGGTTAAGATATATCGAAACGTGGCGAATGTAACGTTACAAGCGACGACTAATTAGGAGTATCGCTATCTTGCGAAGCGCAGCTGAGCACACCGCTGAAATGTTGCGTTGTTTCGCGCGAGGAGATCAAATATGCGCTTGGATTACTCCGGATTATATTCGTACATCGGTAACGCGGCCGATTGGTGCCCAGTAATTCGCCGGAAATAATAGGGCACACGTAACGCGCTCATCCGCGTCGCGAATAACATTATCCGCGTATAGGATAAAACAGGGAACACGGGTTTCTGTGCGCGTGGAATTTCCTGTTAAACGCCTTGCGATCATCCGATTAGCGAGTAAATTAACAATAATGTAACAGGAGGTGAAATTAGGTAATTATACAAAATCAAATATCGAAGGAAGCTTTAACGTACATCATCAGCATATACGAAACAAGTGTATCTACGTTGTTATCGAACCAAAGAAAGCGTCGATTATTTCAACTCGATACACTACGATACTTCTTTTTACTCGTGTTTTAAATCCGCGCATTAAATTTCTCAGCTAGCAGGAAATAGTTTCACAACGGGGCACAGCTAGAAGCGTAAATCGCTTATTAGCCGGCGCTGCGTGTCGAAGGGGGATTGCTGAGCTAATTAACGACGATGCCAGCACTTTCGGGCACGTTTCTTTCGTTGCCGCTCGTTAGAAATACGCCATCATCGTGAGAGTTGCCGCGCGTAAAGTCACCGGATGAAAAGCGTCACCGCTCGCGAATTAATATCGCGAATTTGCCGGCTGGTTCTTCTCGCTTTTTGTACCACGCCAACCATGAAACCCGTGCTGGCATCCCTTTGACATTCTATCCAATTCGCTCGTAACGTCGCCGTCGAGAACGAAACCTTCGAGCGTCATTTTGGACCGTATAATTGCCACCAAAGTAAAAGCGTAAGAGAAAGGCGACGAAACGGCGGAGGCGGCGAGAAGAAAATTCCAAGGCGCTCGGCGACAAAGTCCAAGTCGAACCCCTGTTCGTTCTCGTTTCTCACAGGTCGAACATTGATACCGACCCCTCTCGTTCTACGCAATCACGCGTCCACTAGGCTGCGTGTAACGTCTCACGAAGCGTGCATGTAAGCAAACTTTGAGAAACGATGACACGACGTTTATTAGAAAATAGTCCGTCGTTTCCGCCGCTCAGGGAACGGCTACGATTAGATTCTTGCAAACGCTCGTCGCAGTTCGCACCGTGTTACACGTAACCGAGTTTCCAGTCGCTACGTAATGCGATAGCTGGCGCATTTACATGCGTCTCGGGCGTTTAAACGTAACGCGAATCGTGCACGGCTGGCTACCTCTGAGAGCTTTTAGCCACGTCGCTTGCTTCTCAAGCTGACGCGTAATGACGATCAATTGGGGAATGCGATACGGAAATCCTTGTTATCGGCACGATAAAACGAGTTCATTCGTTATACGGGATGCATTTGTGTAGAAAAGGATGATGAGTTATTTGATTCTTGACGAACGAAGGCTGAGTCATTGTCATCGTGAGCGTTGGATGCTTTATTTCGTAGCGACAAAAGCGCAGAGTCCACTGAAAGTGCTTCTTACCCCTATGCGATATTTAGACTGCACATAATTGTGAGAAAACTTCACATTTCGGCGAATACAATTTAAGAAACGAAAGTTAGGTAGAAGATTATTTTATCGAGTAAATGTCGGGGAAAGAGTGTCGTGTTTTAGATATTTCATGTGTATTTTGCGCGGTTTTGCATCTTGTGATTTTCCATAAATTCAAGAAGATCTTTAGAAAGTAACGAATGCGAAATACGGTACAACGTTTCTACGATACAATCCTCGTCACGGGACCGTTATAAGATGTCTGTCTTATGATAATTCCTTGACGTTTCACATCTTATATCGATCCAATTTATGAAGAACTTGCGAAATGGAAAGGAGAAGAAAATTAATCATGCGCGTGTATATATGTTAATTACGCGAAATTGGTTATTCAACGCGACAGAGGTCTGGAGCGAGGGTGTCTTTACGGCGGAACTTTCTTTCCCTCGGCGCTTAATGGGCCAAAGTTTCAGCGGTAGCGAGGACGAAGCACGATTTCAGACTTCTTAACCAGGCTGGAGTAACGTCCGCGGATAATAACCTAATTATTATTTTGGCATTAATACGGGAAACACTCGAGCTCGTGGAAATGAAAGTTGGAAGAGTTTATAGTATGGTTTATATACACCATGTAATTAGTATACTATATCGGACATTGATATCAAATACCTATAACTTGCTATTGTGCAACTAAAACCGGTATAACATTGAATGGACTAGTTAAGGTAAATGTCAACAAGACAAGGTAAAGTGAGTTGCTTAATTTACTAGTTGACTCAGTCAGCTATAATTGACCCAAGCTGAACTAGCTCTGAAAGGCCACCAATTATACTCGTACGTAGATGCTAGACTAATATCTCGCTCAACTTGCCCGTTTAAACTATCATCGACTCATCTGCAAAACAATCGTGTCCCTCCGTACGATATTTCACGTAATACTTTTTACACAACACCGTACAAATTGACTATCGTCCTTCCTGCGGGCGAGTATGACTGTACTCGATGTATACGAACCAGACGATCATCCATAATTTTCAAATGCCTGCAATCTAAATTTCATCGTCTCGATGACTTTTACGACGTTCAAAGGATCCCGAGTTTGACTACGTTATCTTTATAATCTTGAGATAAACACGAGTGCCAACAACGCAACGACCCCTGTAACTTTAATGTAATTTCCTCCATTTATGATTCCTATCGTGATACGACTGTCGTGACTCGCAACTGTCCTCCGCCATAAATGACGCTTTTACGTATTTCGTTCGTTATCCATAAACTAGTGCGATTATTATATGTTGATTTTGTTGTCGAAGCGCGTGACGAGTTGGAAAGACATCGTTAGATGACGCGACCCTCCACGGGCGAAAATTATTCCCCAAAGGGTTAGAGCAAACAGGCAGCACGGTACGTTCTCATTAAGGTGGACGTCGTTTATGAGAAGAGAAACGAGCTCTTCCATCGAAGAACACCGTCGGAGAACTGGAAAAGGAGATAGAATAATCGGAAGCGGTCCTCGCGGCTTCCTCGTTTTTCACCGCGACGTCAGTTACAAGGTTGTTCCACTCGACGGAGCAATTATCTTTCGCCAAAGTGATCCGTCGGCCTGATTCTAGTGTCGCGAACATCGCTCATGGAACGAATTTCAGTTAACTGAATTTTTCTTATCGCTTTTGCCCGCTGAATTTCCGTTGTATCCACTTACACCACTCTCACTGCCCCACCTGTTCCGCGAAATTGAGAAAGAATCGCGATGAACAATCGCGTTCTGCCATTTGTCGGATCTCGTAATCGAGGTAGAACCGTTCTATTGTTTTTTCTAGAAACACCGAATGACGCGAATGGACTGCAGGCAAATTGCAAATTTATTTAAGGGTACAAAGCCTTCTTGTTAACGCAGCTTGTTGGAATTAATCGTTAAATAACAATTCTGTCCCGCTATGCTGCCGAAAGCGCGCTAATAAACAGAAAATACGGAAAGCGTAACGTTAAATCGCGGATTATAAAACGTTGAAAGTTCAAGTGGCTTTACGCGCAAGCGAATGTACAAAAATCTAACTGCATGTGGTGGATGCGTACCTAACTATAACGACGTCCCTTGTTCGGCTGACACACGATAACCGGAGTCGATCTCGCTATTCGTCGGTGAAACATCGCGATCGATGGAAATTCAGCAGGTGAAAAACATCTGCTTTAAATTCTCTCTTCCGTTACACCACTCGAACTGCACCTACAAATCGAAAAATGTCCACGTTTCTCAAGGACTACGCTATGATACAATTTCTAAAGATCGAAATCCTGACTTCGACCGACTAACCAACTCGACTATTCGTCTAAAGGGTATCAAAGGGAACTTCTGGCGATTTAGCCCAAGACAATGGAATCTGCTTGAAACGAATAAACAGCAGAACCGCCATACCGACGAATCAAAACCGTGACTTCGTTTTAACCGGTCCAACTGTTCGTCCGTAAAATGTCACAATTTATAGGGAGAGATTCGTCAGGCGAAAAAGATCCTTTCCAGCCTCTCCTCTCTAATCTTGCTCAATTATCTCTTAAATAACGGACGATAAGCGTGACGAGGGGTGGGGCGAGGTTAAAGAAGAGGGACAGAGTTGCGACCTTAATGATCCTGATAGAGTGTGAAATTGAAAAAGGAGGACGGATCCGAACGAAACCATTAAATCGACCAAGTGGCCCGACCTTTCGACCCGCCGCTGCCCGGAATCTTCCGGTTCGAGTAAATTGAAAGTATAAATTACAGATAAGGGATGCGGGGTCTGAGGGTGGCGCGGCATCACGGCCTCGGCAATGGCTCGGGAAGTCAGTCAGTTATGCCTCGAGCGTGATGCTCGTACCAAATCAAGCCAGCTCGAGTTAGGACTAGCCGGCCGTACATCCAGATATCTCTGCGGTGCCTCTCCTTTCTGAACGTCTAGCCTGTGGACGTGAACGACCTGTATGGCAAGTATCTTTGCGAATCGCTTCGGTGTATGCCCGGCACGATGCTTTCGACGTAAGTGGAAATATTTCAGGGGCTGAAGCTTGCCGCCATTTTCCGCAAGAAATGGGAACGTTGGATTATTAGTCAACTTCGTGTCTTGGGGAACCGGTGGTCTTCGAACGGATCCCAACGATTAACTATTAAATTTGAATCAACATTTACGAGAAACATTTACGAGAAACAGTCTCTCGCTTTTTATCGTTAAATATACATCACTGTATTTGGTTATTTGATACAAGAGGCGATCGACGCAAATTCGTCGTTCGTAATTTTATTGGAATTTTGATGTATAGTTAAGAGATAGAGACGTGGGGTCGACAAGTTTGATCTCGAGGATACTTGGTCGTTCAATCGGTTCACTGTATTTTAGAGTTTCTCATAAATGAATAAATATGCTAATTTTATCTCTTACGTCTAAGAGTGTATTCATTATTATTCATTGAAACATGTATTTTGATATATAGCTGTATGTTCCAGTTTGATTATTTTGGCAAAATTTTATTTATTTTGCAGATATAAAAGGAACAAAGTTTCCTAAAAATCTGTTATAACAATCAATTTAAACTTCAACTAACAAAACCAAAACTAAAGCTTTCGACGTAATTTGCTTAATTTAGCATTTTGCGTTCGGAGAAAATCTCCCCAATTAGCTCGTATAATTGTACTTCGCTAATCGAAAAACGCAGTGATGCTGTGATCACGGGTTAAAACAATTGTGTCGTACATTCTTCGGGGAATCTTTCACAGAAGACACGCTAATAGAATCGACAAATAAAGACCGGGCGTATTTGATTCGTCTTTATTCTATCTACAGAGCTACGCGACATCCGCAGAGTATCAATTTAAGCTCCATCATGCGACTACAAGGGAGAAATCTCGAAGCGAGACGCGGCACGCCGGTATTGTGCATTATCTGATCAGCCCGATCGGAATCAGCGATGGATCTTTCGCGGCGGAAGAAGTTCCAGGCGGTGCCGATAAAATATTCAGAGCGCGCCATCAGCCCCAGCCTGGAAAATTAGATTCGTCCGGAGTTGGAAAACCTCCATTACTATTACGTCGCTGGGGTAAAGTAATCCGAGAATGAGACTTGCGTAAGGCCAGAAAAGCGTTTATATTTTCAAGATTTCGTGCGACGCGACGCCATTGGAATTCCTGCCTGCGAGTTCTCCCCTTATATCACGGGCAAAACAATTTTTGCAAGAAAATAAACGTGACGCGAATGAATATCTGGATGGATCGAAAAGGCGTCTCTACCGCTACCTTCGTACAGGAACATTTCGATGTTCGTTATTCTTATTCCTCTTTTTCTTCCGTTTTTTTTTCTTTCTCCTACCTCTCGTTCCTTCCCCGATATCGTTTCGGTTTGTCGCAAAGTCTATCTCATCACTTGCGCTGGTTAGTCTGATATTTACGAAGATCCGCAACATCCAGAGATATTATGAGGAGAAAAAACGTTTCGTTGGTTTACGGCGGATGGAAGGGTGCGTGAATTTATGGGACAAGGGCGGCGTGGAAAGAAAGAGGGAATCCAGGTTGTTTGCCCATAAATACAAATAACAGGCACATTTGGAGATGTAATGGTTAGCTCGCGGTGGCAACCCTCTTCTTCGACTTCGAATCAAAGTCAAGAATCGCCGTTAAATATACGAAATATTTTATTTGTCGTTATATTTCTGGTAAAATATAAACAGACTAAATAGTCAAACAACAAAGGCAATTATTCTAACAGAATTTCATGTCGAGTAATTGTATGCTTCGTGTGCGGAATTGATACCGGAATACGCATATATATATATATATTCCATCATCCTGTGATTTACAGGCAAATAGGAACACGCAAGCTTGTTAATGACAATAGAGCACAAGATGCGAGTACATTAACGCGGCAGCCAAGTTGACACTGAAACTCGGATCGAAGCACTCTGGTTCGGGTGTTTCGAACGGGGCCGATAAAGATCTCCAAAGCGACGAGGTTCAAAGAGTTTCCGGGGCCACGTTATTATGCCTGCGCCGGCCGGTGTTCAATTAATTGGAACCGAAAATGAAGTCCCTCGGGAGCTGTCTAATTAATCGAGTCGATACAAAGCGCACGATGACGCAAGAAACACTTAATTGAACCGATCCTGTGATCGAGTTGTCTTCTCTGTTTTTTATAACGAGTGTGTCCATCGCGATAGAAACGACAAATCGTACTTTTAAATTCTTCAAAGAAGGAAGAAAGAGGAAAAAAAGATCGTTAACCTATGGAATTTAGTGGAAGTTTTAATAGAATGGTAATAATAGTTGGCAATAATACTCGACGCTATCGTAGATACACTGCGTATGTTCGCATATTTTCGTGAAAGTAACATTTATACATTTTTGATTAATATACAGGTTTTGCTAATTTTTGCACCTTGAAATTTCCCATGAATGCATAATTCCCACAATTGCGTGATTCAATTACAAGTGGATTTGATCGAAGTATTTCAAGTATACTTACGTTATTTCATCTCATGAGGTTAAATTTTCATATTCCCCACGACACCTCTCGTTTTAGAATTCAAAGCAAATTTACACAAGACACTAAATTACTCCATTATTTAATAACGAATCATACTTCACCCGCATCTCACGAAATCTCGCGCAAATCTCAATTAATTACAGAGCATCTTGCCATTCGTTTTCACACGCAGCCGCCACCCCATCCGTGCGTCGGTGATGTCTCGAGGGGAACTATTCCGAAATTTGGCTCGCGACATATTTTCGTAATTCATCGACCGTAATTTACGATAGTCGGCCCGCCGTCTTGCTAGACTTCGCGTGTCTCGTCCCCCGGGACTATATTCGTCTAATAAACATTATGGAAAACGCTCGAGATGATACACGGCCGCAGTTAAATTACTTTAATCCGTTACAGCGGAGACTGAGGGGCGAAAACGTGACGCGAGCGGACGAATTTCGCGCCAACGAACTCGTGTTTGCGGCCGAGCGGCAAGATAAAAGGCTATTACCGAGATGAAACATTTTTCGTGTACGACCGCTTTTCGCCTGATTACCAGGCCTTTGATTAATCCGCCAGCTACGTTCCTGCTGAAACTTTAATTTCCCGAATCACGACGCCGGATCGGTAAATTCGCGTTATGGTACACGGGGACGGCTCCTTATTCAGCTCGATGTAAAGCAGAAATTCCGCCAATAGATAATAAAGTTATACCGCAGGATAATAGGATTTAATGAGCGAACAAGGGATCGTTATGCTCATCTCGATTATCTCGGTTAACATAAAGTATTTATATTCTTATAGGTGGACGAGCACGCCGTACCATTAAGTTTCTATCGTCGGCACGTTGATTTCATTAACTCTCAGATGCACAACGGAGACGAAGAGAAATCGTTACGTATGGTCCGTTGAAGGTAATTTAAAGGGAACCGTAAACACGAGTTCCGCCATTTCCAAGTAGCGCAGGTATTTGTTGGAACGTTGGTGAAGGATGTTCGATGAAAAGGCGTGGGAAAAGGAGGTCTGGCGCCGCATCCCCGAAATTTCGAATGTTTCGTGGAAAGCAGCAATTCCCAGCGGGCGAACGTTCGCCCGTTAACTAAACTTATCGCGCTTTATTTATCGCGCAGGCGTTTAGCCGGCATTTAATTAGCTCGGCAAATGCATCACTTTCGTTTCGCGGCAGCAAAGTTCGCGCGAGCATATTTGGAAAACAAGGAAACTAACTTTCCCCGGGCCCAGCTGCTCTCTCGCTCGTCGATTCTCCCCTTCGCCAGGTGAGCCTCGGCGATTCGAAGCGTTCGCTACCCGATACAATCGCGGCCCACCATAAATCTAGATTAAAGTCGACTAGATTTTAATTAAACTTACTTCGTTAAGGGGAAAAGTATTTTTCTTCTCGCTTAATCTTGTATATCTAACACTCGACCTCCGGCCTGACGGAAATTTCTCGTTTCATAAACGGCCAGACGACGACGCAAGGTCGTACGCTGTTTCGCAAAATTCCTTCGCGTACCGCGATCGACCAAGGTTAAACTATCGGCCAGACAGCGAAGCACCGAGTTTCCAGAGTACAAAACGGTCCATTTTCGCCACGCCCTATCGGTCAGGCATTAAGCACCGTCAACGTCGAGAACGACAGGACGCCGACGAAAACGATCGAGGCGGCGAATTAATAAATTCCAAAAGTACGGGACGACAGAAAGGGCGAGGACCTCCGTTCTTTCAGCCATCCACCAAGGCCACCGAGGGAAAAGGAATTATCGCGGTACGCGGTCGCTCCGCGAGGCTTAAATGAATCGAATAAGTTTCGAGGGCTATTAAAGTTGAAATTTGATTTACTACCTACCGTCGATTACCGGCCTGACTGCTGCCTGCTTGCCTGCCTGCCCGCCTGGATAAGTGAATCGACGAACTTTGACTTTGCACTTGAGAATTTCCCCTTCCTCGAGACTCGCGCAGACACGAGTACGCTTACCGAAGCAATCGACAGAAACGCATACACAGCTACACGTAGCAATATACGCAGCAATAAACATATAGAAACACGATGGTAACCGAGAGGAACGAACGAACAAACGGCAAGATCTCGTGAATAATTCGATACAACGCGTTTAAACATTTCGTTAAGAAACTGAAGCTGGCGCGAAGAAGGGTAGGAGATGCAAGGCTGAGTGAACTCACTCGAACGTAACTACAACTCGTAATATGTCGTCCGTGTGTGCGTATTTGGTTATCTGTGTTGGCAATGTTCGCGCGATCTTTCGCCGAATATTTCTTATACACACAGAGAGAAACTCGGCTGTCGTTCTAAACTCGATCAACGTTAATTCGATCGACCAATCACGACCAGATGCAAAGAGTAGCGATTGCTACGTAAATGTGCATCTTCGAAACGCGTTTCACATCTTCAACTTAACGATAAACGATACAGTGAATTTTTGAAAGTTGGCGATAGTAAAGCGATCGAGTTTGAGCGTAACGATTCAGTTTGCCTTGCAGAGCGTTAGAAAACACGTTCCACCTGTAAAGAGGGAAAGTAGAAATGTCTAGACCTCGGTTTATACCACTTTCAATTACTTTCGCTTATTAGGATCAACGCAAATACTCGATAAAAACTTGGCGTAAGATCGGTATTCGATCTTGAGAAGCTGAGCTCTTGCCCATTCGTAATTGAGAAACGCGGGCCTCGTGAATCCCACTCGAGCAACTTGCAAAGTAAATAAGAGACAGTGGCGCGACGGGCCCCCATACTTCGGAAAAGCTTTTCTCTGTAGTTCGCGAGCAACCGTTGCTCGGTGAATAGCAAACGCCGTTAAGATTATACACACGTGTTTATGCAACTAGAAGCGTGTACGAGCGTACACGTTCACGTGACGGAGGTTGAGTTTCATCGTGCAGCGAAGAAATAAATGTCCGACGTGGAACGTAGCCAGTAGCCACGAGAAAGTCCAGTTTATGCTCTCAGCTGGGTAAATTTCTCGACGATGAGATCGGGAAGACGGTCACGTAGCTAGAATTTTCGGTTCCCCACACTCTCGTTTCTTACCGAATTCACCCTCGAAAACCGGGAATGTTCGATTCGGCTCTCTCGTTTCGGAATCTCCACGTTTAAGCTTCCGAGATGTAGCTAGCTCTGGTGCTGGCCATTTCAGAAAGATGATCCACTCTAGCAACGCCATTGCGTAATAAATTTACCGTTGATTCCATTTCGACCCGATCTACCGGTGCTACGTGACAGATTTTTCCCCTTCCAATATCTTAGAAAATTCAGCCGGACGATCGCTAATTCGTTTTCGTAACCAATGGCTAGGGGAGAATATCAAAAATTGATGTGCACACGTACGTTCGTAACCGTTAGGACACTTGCTATTCGTTTTACGCACTTGATATCGATAATCGACGTACAATGTCAGAGAAGATTAAATTGGTTAGAATTTTGTATTCGTACGAGATATAGCAACTCGTTTAGTCGCTGCGTTGGTTTAATTTGATGGATAATATTCTACGTAATTAATGTCATTGATATCTTTTTAACGTACAATCAAACAGTTGACGAAAAGATATATTTAATCCCAAGATCAAATGCACAGACAGTTTCTTCGGTTTGCAATCGCACGGGAAATGTGACTTATCGTGTTTTACATGTCTGGTCGTTGCTCACGAACCAGAATATAAATCGTAAACGAGAATTCTAACTGGATTCCTCTGGTGGAAGAATTCGAGGATCGGCTTTCCCATCGTTGTTACCTTGGGTAGCCACGATAATATCGTAATCGCGTAATTCGACGAGAGGATAATTTATTTTAATTTCGTGTTTCGAGTATCATCGAGGTGGAAAGAAGAGATCGACGAGAACTGGAAAACTCGCATTGTTCGGCGGATAATCCGCCATGGAAATCAACGTTTGATCAGCTTCGAGTTCTATTCAATTTCGCGTTATTATCGAAAAGTTGGGAAATCGTATCGATATCCCGCGAGAGATAGGCAAAACGCGATAAATCACGAACGTTTACGCGTAAAATATGGAGAGAGGCTATGCTGGAAACGCGGTGCGCGGGTCCGTGTGTCCCCGACTCGGGCCTTTGCTGGCTCTCGGAAAAATTTATGGGGGTCTGGTTTCACGTAAAAGGAAAAATAAATAACGCGTGCTAGAACGGTCGGGCTAAAACGAGGCCGCGTTAATTCCTAACGCGTGTGTGTATCGTGCGCTGTTTACGGGCCAATAACGTGATACGTCGGACGAGACAATTGAACATCGCCAAGCGAGCGCCGGAATCTCGTACGAGATAATTATCGTTTATTTTCCAAGAAACGTTTTCGTGCGAAAGACGCTCCATTTTTCCTTATCGTATCGTTTAGATTCCATACCTTCGATCCTCCTACATCCATAAAATAAAGTAAACCTATAAAGATAAAAAAGAAATCAAAATGGAAAAGAAAGGGTCTGTCCATCAACAACCAGGGAATGTTATCGAGTAGTTTGACCCAGAACAAGATCGTTCTCTCTAAGTGGTACGACTACGTACTTACAGCTAGCACGCGAGACGGTGAACAAAGAACAAAGCGTTGGAACGATTCGATTCGCTTCGAGGCCAGAGAAAGCTACGACGAGGTGAAAAAGCAAAGAGGGTGGCAAGTTTCCGTTTGTCGCGGATCACGAGCTTGGCTAACGAGATGCGCTCGTTCCGCGAAATGTTTGGCCAGCAGCGGCGGCGTGCTGTAACAATTATTTGAACTGCGACAGGCCGCCCGCCGGAGATAGAAGAGAGGGGAATGGGAAAGAGGTTGGAAAAACAGAGGGGAACAGAGAGACGACTGAAGAAAACCGGATGGAAATCCGAGTAGACCGTTACGGGGAACGACGAGGACAATAAGAGCAGTCAGCCACCCTTTTCGCAGCGTTTCTCGGCTCTCGTGAAAGGGGCAAAGTGGTACGGAAATCGAAAAGCTGCTCATGCTCCTGCTCTTTTTGACGCTTCAGACGACGACGGACGGTATGGAACGGAGACCCGAAAGGAAGAGAAGAGAAGAGAAGAGAAGAGAAGAGAAGAGAAGAGAAGAGAAGAGAAGAAAAGAGAGAACAGAGAGGCAGAGAGCAGAGAAAACCCCTTCTCCGCTTTCTGCCGCGTATTTTCCCCTGTCGGGGGTGAATGCTTTTGCGAAGAAATTCCGAAAGGTGTGAAAGTTTCACGAACGACGGTAATGATTCTTCGAATAGTTCCTCCTTTCGCGAGTTTGTTCGTCGCTCCCCTTCGCTCGGAGACACCCTTCGCGCGGAGTGTTTCACCCGTAACGATAACTTGATTCTTCCGCGTCGCGTCCATCCACGAAGATGGAATTTCCTACGAATCGATAACGACCGAATTTTATTGGTTCATCGTGGCACGATAAAACTCTTCGGCCCCGTCTCGTCCATTCTCGTCGAGCAAACGTCGAACGGGAATAAGAGGGTGAAATCGGACGGGTAAGATTTTCGAGTAATGTATTTCGATCAATTTCGCGTAGCATTATACTTGGAGTAACATCTTGCGATTGAAAGAAAAAGATAATATTAGTTTTAATAGGGCAGATGAAACAGATACTCGTAGGAGATAAAATGAAAGCTTGAAATTTTTTGAAATAAAGCTCTACTCCATCTCTGGTCTCTGTGTAAATGTGTGTACGTGTGCGTGCGTGTATGTATTTTCTAAACGTTCATCCGATGTCAATGAACTCCGATGATGGTGAGCAACAGTAAAAAGCAAACGTCGGTGTACTCGTTAGACTCGGCTATCCCTGGCGAAAAAGACAAAAGAGGAGAGCCGGAAAACCGGATGAGAATCCGGTTTCCAGCGTTACACCGACGAGAAGAAGAACAATAAGAGCGGTCAGAGAGCCGGTGTTCCCCTTAACCGCTCGGCTGAAGAGGATCGAAACGGTACAGAGATCGCGAAAATCGCGTTCCGGTGAACGCTTCTTCCAAACGGCCTCATTTTTTTTTTCCAGCTTTGCGCATTAAAACGAGCGGTGATCGCTGCCAGCCGCTTACCAGCAACCGTTCACCCCTCAGGGCTGAACCGTATCCAACGCCGACATCTGACGATTCGCAGGTTGTTCTCCTTCCACCTTTACGAACGTTTCAAAATTCAACGTTTAATCTACTTTCTATTTTCTCTTTTTTTTTTCGAAATTTCATTTGACATTTCGTAGCTAATTAATTAATTGCATAGAAATTACTGAATTTTCCTGCGAGTGTTCTCGAGACTTTTACCCTCGAGTTCCACGACTTATCTAATTAGTGCATGGTGCTGGGCGATGCAATTAGAAAGATGAGATAGATAGAGAGAGAAAGAGAGGAGGAGAGAGAGAGAGAGAAAGGGAGAGAGAGAGAGAAGCAAACATCGTAGAACTTCATCCATTCTTACCTGTCTTTTTCTTACGAGTTCTTACGCTATAGTTTCGTGTAACCGCCAAACTGCCATGGTTTTGCAAAACAAACGAACGAGAAGAAGATAAAACGGATATTTATCGTGCGAGACAAACGACACACAGGGATGAAACCCCGACCGCCTTTTACAGGTCGCGGCAAAGCGCGCCACGGGTTCTTGGATTAGGGTGTAACAAAAGGCGTGCCCGGAGGGTAGAGCCGTAACTTAAACAGCGCTTCCACCGACACATTTCCTGAACCCTGAGCTCGAACAGGGAACAAAAATTAATATCGATAGCCATTAATTTCTCGGGAGCTCTAACGTCTCCCTCTCTACTATATACCGTGTAAAATTCAAGGATCAACAACCTCCGGTAAATTCATTTATAAGAGACGCGAGGCTCAAGCTATTCCGGCGTGCTGTAATATTGAACAGGCAAGAGAAGAACAAGAGAGAAGAAACGTCAAACGAACGTGCTGGTCAATAAAATTAACAAGAAGAAAAAGAGGAAGAGAAGAAAGAAAAGATAATTAGACGAATACCTTCGAGGATCGTATTTTTCAACGTCGTACGTGCAAGAATCGACGTATCCATAACGATCATTCTGTAAGAAACGCGAAAAGACGAAAGCAGGGACGAAGCGTATCGACGTTCGTACGAAGACATTCGAAAACCTGTGAAAAGCGCGTTCGACAAAGCGACGCGACGGGAGTGCCTCGTCGCTTAGACGAGGAAATTTCACCTATGCGCGTAGTCGAGATGAGTTGCGCGAGAGGAAAGTGTGCCACAGCGTCGAGATTGACTTCGCGCGAACTTCTTATCATTCGCCGTGCAAAGTCGCGTGGACTCACTTTTTCCCCCTCCCCTTCCATTTCGGCGGGAATTACTTTTGTTGGAGGGCTGTCTGCGACGTCTATTTGCCAACTGGAGGTTGGAACGATTCGGAAAGCGAATTCGAGCCCGGACAAAGTCTCCGAGAGAATCAACCCCCCCCTCCCACCGTCTCTCTCTCACTCCCATTCTCCCTCTTTTTCTCGCTCGTTTTCAACGTAATTGCTTTCTCGTTCTCGCCTTTCCTCGTTTGATCCAACTCCTCGATTCCCTTTTTTCTCTCTTATACCGATGTTTCTCCTCGATAACGATAGTTCATGACAATTCATGCAAAGCAGCCTGCGAGATTTTAAACGTTCCCCATTGTTGCTCTTGTAAATTATAGTTCGCTCTCTCCATGAGCGTTTAGGAAGTGGAAGTGGTATCCATTGTAAATAACGCGTTGCAACTTCCTTCCTTGGAAGATACCCTGATACACGAAGTAACAATAACACGCAACGGAACCCGGCAAGCTTAACAGACGATTTCCGTGATAAGGCACGGCTAAGTGATCTGCATTCACGACTAAGCTCTTTGGGACACAAGGCGTTACCGGAGAATCCGTATCCATGGAGCGGCGCTCTCCTCGAAACTTCCAATTCACGTGTATAATATTACACGTAACACGTATTATTAATGTAAGAAAAACACCATGTCTAATTGGTTGATGCCGGTAGATTGACGCGCGTTATTACTTATAAACTCTTCTCGGAAACGAGAGGAGAAATTAAAAAATATCATGCGTAAAATTCTCCGAGATTTCAGCGCACGTATTCCGCCTCGCACATTCTCTGACAGCTTTTAATTGAATATTATTTTTGAAATTGTATCTAGAGTTCTTCTTTTCGTTGGTAGCCACGTTAATTACATTGGCATCGCGCTACGTATACGTTAAATTAGATATTTAGCTTAACGCGTTTCGAGAATACAGAGACGTTCGAACACGATTTTACTTCTCTTTCCTTGCTTCTTCCAAGACGCCATTGATTTGATAAAAATTTCTATACTACTCGGCGGGATGTCTTCGTATTGTAAACTTCTTAAGCAAGAAACAATGTATGAAATTTGCGCGGCCAATCCTCCGTCTTGTTAGCGTTAGTTGATGTTTCCTGTCTGGCGACAAGGCTGGACTTATCTCATCAGATACCGCGGATATCCGTCTCGAAGGTTCCAAACCGCACGTTCTCTTACGTTAAAACCGTATCGAGCAATCTTGTTAAACAGTCGCATCGTTCGCATTAATCGTAACACCGTAATTCTCTCTTCAACGAATTAATCGAATAAATCGAATACGTGACGAACGATTGTTCGCGCCTGTTTATTTTGTCCTCTGGAACCCGCATCGATCCGCAAATCGTCGAACGATAACTGGATCAGTCCCATCCTTTCCAGATAACACCGTCCGTTACACGAAGCCCTTCATCTGGTTGTTACCCGTAATCCCATTGTTTCCAGCATCTCGACGTTGCGAGCGCTGCATAAATCTCGCCGGTACACCACGAGAAACAACCGAACGCCGGCCAACCACATATCGCGGGATATCGACGTTTCCTTCCCTTTCGATGCAAGCTTCTCGATGCCCTTCCCACCTGCTTCTCGCCCTTTTTCGCCATTCCTTGCGCGACAGGTTATCTCGACACATCGCCGGTTAAAATCTCGTCTCCTTTCTCCGCCTTACCCGTGACAGTCGTTAATATCGCATAAATCCAGCAGATATATGTCGTAAATCGGAATAGTTGGCGGGTTTCAGACACTTCATGAGATGGATCATGCGCGCTTCTTTTATAAATTATGATCGTCCTCGGCTTTGTCGTTATCATTCTCGTTTAAGGTACGTAACATCCTACATCCCATCGTGTAGGACACTCTGCAAGTTTGGCAAAGTTGGCGGATATACGTCAGAGGATGTTCGAACCGTATAAGATATAGTCATCTTAGGAACGAATTCAATTTTAATTTTTAATGCAAATTCGTATTTTTAAGGATACAAGCAAAGTCGGATATCTGATATATTTTTGCGTATTGTGCGCAGTCTTATGGCTTTAAATCTTCCGCGAAGATACAAAGATCCTACAGGATCTCCTAATGGTAAATAATCGAATCCATATCGATCTATCAGTATCCTCTGGAAATTCGAGTGGCTCTGATAATTAGCTTTACCGGGACATTAAAGACATTCAGAGGCTTCCAAAAGCATTTTCCGAAGTTGAAGAAGATTGCTTGGCTTCGCACTCGAGCAGTTCGAGTGTCTTTAACTGCGGATAAAGTCTATCGAGGAGCAGATTTCTCGCACAGTCATTGTCTTATAATTCTATAAAAAAACTTAATTACGGTCTCTTCAAATGTCGACGATATTAGCCGAAATCTCAGAGATCTAAGGGAAATAAAAATATTTCCCTGACGAATTTCAGTCCTTTTTCCATTTCTCAAAGACATATCGAGACTACTAACAGCAGCCTGCTGATGTAAATGATACCAATGTAAAGCTCTCCAACGTATCGAGTGGACAGCCTCTAAATGGAGAACGAGAGCGCCACTTTCGAGGAATCAGTCGTTTTGCAATCGGTTAAAAGGCTGGCGTTTGATGGTACGCGAGACAGTTCGCTTTGCGTGGATGTATCGTGGCGTACGAAGAGGAGGGAATCGTTGCCGCGATAACGATGTTGCGTCGTTTCCGATGAGAACGAAGCTTTGTTCGACGGGCCGGAAGCGGATACCGCTCATCAAGCACCATCGGTCCGGTCCACAATGCGCGTTTTTCGTTTCCACTGGCCGAAACGTAAAAGGGGTGAGAGAAGCGTTGATCGCGATGGAAACGGAGAACGGATCGAAAGTTGACGCGGATAAAGCGAGAAAAAAGATGGAAAAGATTGAAAAGGAGGATAAGGAAGAGAGAGAGAGAGAGAGAGAGAGAGAGAGAAAGAGGAAGAGGAAGAGAAAAAGAGTTGGTCGAGAGAGAAAAGGTTGAAAGAGAAGCGCCTTTGTTCCGCAATGTGCCGGTAGGCATCGACAGCGATTCCGGGTTCAGCGACGCGATTAATGGCTGCAAGATCATTTGCCAACCCCTTTTCTGTGCCGGCACTCCCTTTTACAGATGTCAGCCATTACGACTAGTGTGAGAAAAAAGTCGCGAATGCTGTAATGACTTCGATCCTTCGGGATCG
Organism: Bombus pyrosoma; assembly: GCF_014825855.1. Classification (NCBI taxonomy): domain Eukaryota; kingdom Metazoa; phylum Arthropoda; class Insecta; order Hymenoptera; family Apidae; genus Bombus; species Bombus pyrosoma. Next base: position 1,601,423 of record NC_057770.1, on the reverse strand, counting down.
GACTGGTGGTTACCTGACGTTAATGGTTTCCAAATAAACGCTGCTACGATTTTTCTTTCCCCGTTTGATCTTCGTTTCTGAGTATGGAATTATTTCGAGCATAGCAGTACACCGTTTCTACGAATGTATCGGTGGATAAGAGTTGAACACAATAACAAGCATAAGAATCGACTGATATTTTCCACTGTCTATCGTTTTTCGCTCGTACAACAGCAGTTCGCGTTCATTCAAATTTTACCGAAAAAGATCGCGTGAAAGTTTCATTCGAACGGATATGGTTTAATAGCGGTATAATATCAGTTCGCTGTTAATTTTTGTAAAACAGTGCTCCTGTAGTTTACCATTCTGAAACGTCGACGATACTTTCCCAAGTGATGCCGAATTATCGTGCCAAAAAGTAACATCGTATAATTAGTGCATAATTCATTAGAAACCTAAGTGAGCGATACGTTTGAAAATTAAAACACCTGGTCAAATTGAAATCCCCAAAGTTTTGATTTACACCGTCATGATATTCTCGGACCGTTCTATTAGTTCGATACGTGCGAAACGTGAAACTTTCCCGCTCTATCTCGTTTAACGAAACGAACAACGCCCGTAATATGCAAAACCCATCGAAACCCTACGAACATCCCCTACGAACTCTCCTCTCCTATAGCGATGCGGAAATCCCTGGTTAAATTACGCGGACCGATTAAGATCTGCGAGATCTATAGCTACTTAAAACAATCATAGCTAAGCCGGTGGGACGGAGGAAATAGTCGCTCTCGCGAGGGAGCAGAATAAGTGGTGGGGGAGGTGGTGTAGCGCCGGGTGTCGGAGCGGGTAGATTTAATTAAAATTTAATTCGGGGGTTTTACTAATCCGCAAGTTTCAGTGGCGGCAAGCCGTGCATGTGTCCGCCAGGGACTGGCAGCATCCGCCGGACCTGACGGCTGACTGAAGTCGTCGCGGCGGGTTGAACGGTGATTCCAGATTGCTCGGGGGTCGTTGCAATACCGGATGGAATGGTCTGGCGGCACGGAAAGGCGGAGGGATTACCGCTAAAAGCGTACAAATCCTTCGTAGAACGACGCCGAGCAGAGAGACGGGGCTTCGGCTAGAAACGACGAGGCAGAGAGAGCGGGTTCAAGATGTTAGAGCGAGAGAGAGAGAGAAAGAGAGTTGCTAGTTTAGGCCGCCATCGTCGTCGCAAGCCGCGAAAACTTTGCGACGCTCCGCGCCAGACGAAACTCCTGCGGGCTTCTATGGCTCGCGCCGGTCCCGTCTTTCTACTCTGCCTCCTTTCCGGAAACGCGCCAACTCGATGTTCGTTATTTAACCCCACGTAAATGATCCGACCGGAGGCGATATCGACGGAATGGTGATAACTGGCCTTGGACTTGGTCTTGCTCAAAGTATAGGTATATTGTTCGAGGTGTTATAACAAGCATACTTCTGGGCGCGTGTTAGGTACGTGGTAATTTTATGGAGATTTCGGGCGAAGAAATGGGATTGTAATAGCAACTACAGATACCTTGGAAAACAGGAGGAGTATTCGTGAACGTAGAACATAGACTGAGATCGAGAAGTATTCGAGCGCTTATCATAGCTTATCAAGCGTAGAAAGCGTTCGCGTACGGATACACATATATTGCGTGTGTAGTATGAAACGTTAAAAAATTTCATTAGGACCAAAGGGATTTGGGATGAATGATTCTTGAGTTTTCAAGGAATTACGTATAGTGACCGACGGTGCCGGACTTGTAATAAAGAGTAACTACTGCAAAACGACAGAGTTCCTTGATAGTTACGCGTCTCTATAACGCAAAGTTCCGATATTCCATGTCCAAATCCAAAAGATTCACTCGGGGCAACGAATTGCCAAGGGGAACGTAGAACGAACAAACTAAAACGTAAATAAACAAATGAAACGTGTAAACAAGCTGAGTATAAATGTAAATAAATCTATTAAAGAACAAAGGTGTAGTTTCCATATCTGGCCGGTGAGAGAATTGCTCGTTCTTAAATAACCATTTATCAGAGAAACACAAGGCACGGGAACACCATGCTCGATCAACGCCATCCGGCTCTCTAGCTAAACATTCCGACTACAAGTATAACGCGATGAAGCATTTGTAATCTGTCATCAACGTATACGAACGGAGGCACGACACGGTCGGGGGCTGATTTATTCCATTTCAGTACTTTAATTACGTGGCAACGGTACTGCTCGTTATTGTAACTCTGGTTAACGAACAGGCCACCAGTTCCCGATATGATCAAACGGCCGAGCATCAGCAAACGACGCAGCCACGGAAAAGGGGGTCCATTAAAAGCCTCGTGAATCTTTTCCAATTTCAATATCGGTGTAGCTATCGCGAAATATAGACGTCTGAGCGTACAACTGACCCGGCACGATGCTACTCCAATAAGATCTCGACCAATAATAGTCGATTCCCGGGAACGTCATTGGTCAATATCTTGTACACGTGCCACCGTAATGTATCGGCGTTTTGCAGTTCCATATTGAACACTTCCAATATAGAAAGGCCAAGAGAGGACCTGATTCTCCTCGTTTCCTCCGGCTAACTTCGTTTATCGTTATTACCTTCTCCGTGGAAAAATAGCTTATGTATAGCGAACTTTCTTCTTGTCCCGTTAACCGTCTGCGGGGCATTTCATTCCACACTAACCGATAGTTTCTATCGTTGCCACAGACTCGTCAGAGACTTGATTCAAATTTCTCAGATATTAAACTTTCACCATGACCGGATGTCGTATTTGTGATTCTTCGGGTTTTGCCATGATAATCGTACTCGCGTATTGTTTCGTCGACATTCCCATTGATTTCTTCAAGTCACGCCTGAAAATTATATCTCATCCGAGTTTCCTAGGCAGAAACGTAAACATCGTGACTGATAGATCGTTTGAAAAAAGACACCGCCGCTCGTAACGATATATTTTTCGTCCCCGCGGAAGTACTCGCCTTGTCGCGTGTAGAAATTCATCCATTTCTAGGGCGAAGTAGATGCGGGATACAGCGACGCAGGAGAAACAGGAGGAACCATCGTGGACAAGGCTAATCTACGCGCTACGATCGATCTACGTTGGAAAATAGAGAGATCTACAGCCCGTAGAGGAAACACGGAGCGTCCAAGGGTGAAAATTCTAGGAACTTTCCCCGGCAGGAGCAAAAAACGTCGCTCTCAATCACCGTAGCTTGCCGGAACTTTTCCCTCGGAAGCAACAGCCCGACTGGCCGGTATTCCAAGTTCAGGAACACTGGCCGGCTTCGGCCAATGGATCTCGCCGGGCAATCGGACACGGCCCGCACGTAGGATCCATTCCTCTGCTTCGAGATACGAGCTTTTAAATGTAAAACTGACTGGCCGAACGACGACACGTAACCCAGGAAACGAAAGGAAGCACGATGTGCGAACAGCCGGACAACGAGACAACCAGACAACCAGAAGCGAAATTGGGGAGAATAATAGAGGATTGGAGAAAGATAAACAGGGGCAACGAGAAGGAGAGAACGTGCGATTCGCCCGTACTCATCTTGCGGGGTTCTCCATTTTCCGCGACACACGCTACTCTCTACGCTCACGAACAAGAAAATGGAAAATACAACCGTTGTCTGGCTGGGATGCTTTATGAAATTTAATAAATACGAAATGAATCTACCTCGTATCCGGCTCGCGGCCAACCAACGCACAGCAACCGGGAGACATGTACGCTCCATGGTGGAAAAAGGAGAACCGACGAGAATCGCGAAAGGGCGGAAGGACCAGCAGAGTTTGGATGAAAAGTCTCGCTGTTAAGTTACCTCGTTGCCCCAGTTTCTCTCTCCGTATTACGGCTGGTTCGCGAGCTTGCGGTCAACGCAGACTGGGTTTCCCCGCGAATTCTTAACGTTCGAATCGAGATACTCTTGCGCATCCTCTCGCGTATAATTTGTGGAAAACTTTCCTCGTGAACGTTCCTCGCATACGTTCCATACCATCGGCCATTTTAACCCGCCGCAGTTCCTTCGGTTTCGTGCCGCCGATGGAATATGAACGAGGTTATATGCTCTGATAAAGGAGTAAAATCTTTGCGCGAATGTTAGAATATCGTTTCACAGATTAGATTATATTGGCGCACTTTCGTCCGCACTTCGCCGCTACTTCCATAGACGGCACAGAGGAAAGCGAAACTGGTAAAACAAGATCGCTCGAAACGAAGCTACGTTTTTATTTCGTAAAAGTCTCTCGGCAACAGTATTTGATAGAATTCGAATGCATTTTAAAAGGAAATAACGCGCGCGTCGCGAAACTTACGAACGGCGTGCATGCGATGTTTCCATGTTCGTACGTGACCTGGCTGCCGCTACTTAGAATGCATTCGCGTAGGTACACGTGTTCCGTGGATCTTTCGCTGCGGGAATAAAAAACGGGAATAAAATCGAGCATGATTGATGGATTAGGCAGCACCCACTGTGTCTAAGGTAACGAAATACCGTGAAACCGAAGGGACCGACCGTTGGTATATCTGCTTTGCATGTCAAACATTAACGAAGTAGAAAGCGACGAAAGAAAAAAAGCAAATATTAACATGATAAACGTGTTACGGATAGGAGTAGCCATCGTTATATATCGTTGGTTAGTATGCGTGGGAAGGATCCGTCAAGTTTCGAACTTCTTAACGAAGGACAAGTTATCGCACAATGAAATATATAAGCCACTACCGCTCAAATAAAATGCTGCGAGCTTCAAGAGTAAATATTTGACGAGTAAAAACTGCGGTCCTTTTACGCGCCATTACGTCCTCCGAAAAGTTCCACGAAACTTTTCGAGGCTGTCCGCGAAAAGTAATGTGCATTTAGCCGGCATAAATAAGAACTTACTTGCGAATTCTCTGCGAGTGCCTGTATTGCGCTTCGAGGACTGTCTCTTTTTTGAAATTTATCAGACACTTATGTAAAAATCCTCCCATCCTTTTTCCTTGTCCCCTTTCGATCTTTTTTTTTTTTTTTCTTAACAGACGAAAGATAATTTTTCCAGCAGGTTCTCAACGCGGTTACGTTTGAATCGCGAGAGTCATTGGAATATTTCGACGGTTCCGGGCTTTTTCCCGGTCGATTCTCGCGCTCTCTGTTCCGGCGATTTCGCGGACGGAAAAACGAACTTCCGGAGCCGGTCGGTGAGCAGGACGAAAATGGCGCCGGCAATGTAAATTCGTTAAATGAAAGGTATCCAGCGCGTTGTATCGCGTTGCGGATCGTGAATCCTGAATAACGGCTGAAACGAGTAACCAGAGATTGCAATTTGCGTCACGCTCCACGAAATTTCTGCAAATGCGCGTCATTTGATGTAATCACTGCCGTGCATGGAACGCAAAAATGTTTCCAGTTCGGTCGAAATGATAATCATCCTTTCTTATTCACCGTATATCTGCGTTTCGTGTGTGCGATACGCTCTCGGATATATTTCACGGTGCGACATTACTGTCACCGCGGCTCCCAACGATCCGCCAAACACCGCTTTGAAATTTTCTTCTTCGCGGTGGCGGGCGGGCGTGCTGTTCCGGTAATAAGTTGTTGCTACGGTATTTCCTCGTTCGTCCGTGAAACTTCGTTTACGAAGTAACGTCGAACACCATCTTGCTGCGCGATGCATTAATTATTTGCGAAATTGCGTATTCAGGAAACTTTTCAGGCCGGCAGCGACTCGCGGCCAACTCGTTTTGTCGTATTGCCCGCGCCGCATCGCGAGGCGAAATTGCCCGTTGCGCGGCCAAGGACGTAAAATGGAATTAATCGGCTCGGTAATTGGAACGGTTGATCTATGGTTAATGTAACGAGTTGCTTCAGCCTGAATAACCGTGGTCGAAGCGGGACGAGATTGTTTGCGGCCAGCGAGTCCATGCAACGAAATACAAATTGCGAATCAAATAGCTTCCAAAATAATAGTTGCGGCCACGATCGTAACGTCTCGTCGATCGTCGGATACGTTTTAACGGGTGGTTGAAATAATTTTCCAAGGATGAAAGTTTTTGCGTGACAGTCGCGACCGAAATGCAGGAAGAAGAGAACGGCGCGAGTATTTGCGAAATAAGGAAACGAATCTGTTCGTGCGAAATACAGTCGCTCGACGCTCCGTGGCGTGAGAGAGACGAATCCCGTGTACGGTCCGTTGATTCCGACGAAGGTGAAACTTCCCACTTTGCGGTTCACCGGCAATGAACTTAGAATTTCTAATGGACGTGGACAGAGCGACAGCTGCCGTTGCTCCCTGGGCGTACGTACGTGCGAATGACTTTTTAAACTTCGGATAAATATGTTAGCAGTTAGCGCGAACGGTGGCGTCCAACACTGGCCGCGAGCACGCTCGATTCGCTATGATTTCTCGCAATCAAGCCATCTTTGAAATGGAAATAGAAAAGAAACGGCACGCCGAACGGGGCTAGAAGAGAAGTGCGAGCGTTCGTTTTTCTTAATGAAACGTCCCGTTCTACTGTGTGAATCGTCGATTAATAAACGCAACACGTTCACGCGTTGAAATTCCACGAAGCCGATAGATCGACGAAATTTCATCGAGCGCCGTCGATGAACCAACCTCCGTTTATTTCCCTACGGAGGTTAATGTATTCCGACGATTTAAACGCATCCTCGTTTCTCGTTTCGAAGGTATTATAATTACGAAGAAACAAAAAAGAGGACAAACGAAACGAAAGTAGCTCGACCACGATGGTAACGAAACATCTTCGTGTTTTGGAAGCCGACAACGAAAGGGCCATCGAGGAATGGTTCGTGCCATTTCTTGACTGGCACGCCGCTTTTCGACCCGAGCCCGCCGTCTTTCGCAACGAGATCACGTCGTTAAGCATTAAACCGTGGCTTCGTCCGTGCGTCTGCTCGTTTCCTTGCTAATGGTGTCGTTACGGTGTACGAAAGACGATGGATTTACGTTACGGAACGCTGTTAGCCAGCCCGCGTACCACGACGAACGAATATATCTCTTCCCAAATCGTTTGTTTCCTGCGGTAATTTGGCCAAATGACGAGTGCTTCGAACTACGAGAGACGGGATCGATCGTTGGCGCAACGAAAATCGGTGTCGGATAACGATATACGATGGAACTTTGTTCGTGCAAGCGGATTCAATCGGCGGGAGTTCGTTTGATCGAGCACCGACGAAATTTTCCTTCCAACAGATGCAATTCTACTGTACCGATCTTCTGTTAAGACGAACCACAAATTCTCCGCGTATCTAGACCAAGTTGATCGTAAAAAGGTACCATCCAGGTCGGAGTTGTTCGTTTTTCGCCGAATCAATTAGTAGGCCGGCGTATCTCGAGGAAATCAACCAACTTCCTGGAAGAACGAAGATTAACCTCGTTTACGTAATGCTAAACAGAAGGGGAGGAGATACCGGGGTTCAGGGAACAGCTTCGTTCATGCAAGACCGATATCCATATTTTCTCACCCTTCTGGTGACCTTTGTTTGCCCACATCTTACCCCATCCCCGTACACCTTTCGTTCTCTTTTCCCTGTCGGTTCGTTAGCTCTGCCCGACCCCCGGTCTCCCTTCGACGATGGTGGTGAAAGGGGACTCTATTACCGGCGCCGAAATGAAAAGTTGAGAACCTTTGACCGTTCAGCCAGTTTATTGCTACACGAGAAGGGTAGGGTACGACGCGAGGCGCCGCCTGGCACAAAACCACTTCGGAGGAAAACAGTTGGGCTTGGCACGACAGCCTTCGCCATTCCTCTCGTTCGGCCCGTTTCTTCCAGTTTATTGCCGACCAGACGAAGAGCTACCGGCTCGGCTGACTTGCCGATGTTCGCTACTTCATAACCGCTGTCGATACTGGTAACCACCAACCTAAGCTGCTTTTCATTTTGGATCCAGACATTCTGAGAAACGTAATAACCTCGTAACGCACGGTCCATGGGGAAAGGGTTAACAGGGTGAGAGCAACGATATCGATACACCGAATCGAAAGCGTATTCCACGTAGCACGAGAAGAGTAATCGGAAATAATATCGTTGCACGAGAGGTAGTCCTCCTGTTCCGTTGATAATTTACTATTTACGGTTATTCTCCGTGGTACGAGGAGCAATTTTGGAACGTGGAGAGATTACACGGGCTCGCCAAAGTATTCGAAATCTTGTAGACTGCTTTTAACAATACATTGATCGTGTCAAACCAAACATTTTGGAATGTCATTATCACCGTTAAGATTCTTGATTAATGATGATCGTATGGAAAGAGAGGAAGAAAAAGAAAGTATATATATATACAAAAGTTTCTCAAGCTATTCGGTACAATGTATTTATCACGAGCGTATATTTCATAGAAACGACGCTAATATTTAAACGGTAGATTATATCAATAAACGTCAACAATCTTTGATTTTCGATTATCGTGTTAATTTTCTGTCTCGTGGCACTTTGACATTTCACACTGTTACCGTCAAACGCAACGATACGAAAAGGGAATATAAAGAAGCCGCGGTAAAGAATATCGAATATAAACATAAAACAGCGTGAAATAAACGGGGAGGAGTCCTCTCCTAACGCTAATGCTACTTTACATAAAAGTAGAACGCAAAGAGTCTGAGAGACCGCTTCCACGGGTGGAAACAGCGGCGAACAAAAAGTCTGCCGGAAGAATAATAGCGAAAGGAAGCTCGCGAGATGATCCGCGCTCCGAAGCGGAACGCTAACAATAAGTGACGCAATTAAAAGTTGCGTAACTCAATTAGGCGAGCGATTTTTCACGACGAGGCACGAGAGAGAAAACAAAGAGGAGGCGATTGTTAAAGGCGGTCCAATGAAATTTTCCCCGGCGTAGACGAGGCAAGACGGTAGCGTTTTTCAATTAGATGCGATCGTTCGTTCCTCGCGTTACTTTCCAATCCTTTTTTCGGGATGGATTCCCGTTTCCCGACGGAAAAGCGGCGAACGGTAAGCAGAAGAAATCGATGAACGAAAAGGAAGGGGTTGCCGCGAATTGTTATCAGTCGCCCCTCTTTAACGAATGTTTCCAGTCGCGTCAAGGCCTGCACAGTTGCACTTTGCCCCGAGTTATCACCACAATTATGACTACGGAACGGAACTTCTGCCCGGATCGTCCACCGCACTCGTTCCATCGAGAAGTTCGCTCGTTAAGCAACGATACGTCGATCGAGCAAAAGCTGCGATTCTTCGTCGCCTTCTAGAACTGAGCAAATATTCCCAGACGCACTAACGTCTCTGGCTGAAGACGACGGATGTATTCTTTGAGACGTAGAAAAAACAATCTCGAAACGTAGCAGCTCTGTGTTTTTAGAAAATCTCGTGGCAAGATGCTGCGACGTGAATCCTCGATCACATATATTTGAACGTTTGTTTCGACGTTTTAGAAAGTCGTTGGAAGAAAGTTCAGAGCTAAATCGTCACGGTTAATTGCGGATGATTAGTACCTTTTTGAGAATCCGATTTACCTTCGTCGAGGATGAATGCAACAAGCGATCGGAATATTATTATCAAGAGGAATTAAGAAACCTTTGAACGATATAGTCGGCAAACCCGCAGCGATTGTGCATTGAAACCCGGAAGCAGGTAGGGGAGCACGAAGCGTGCATCCTGCAATTTCTCGAGTGCACACTCGCGAACACTTGAGTAATTTAGCGGTACTTTGGCGTGACGTATTTTCGCTCGGCGGAGCGTATGATCAATCGGCGTAAATGAGTGCGTATAAATTCTGGCTCGCGAGCTTCTCTCATCTTTGCCTCGAGTTATTCGTGGATGCACAATTAGCCTCGCCTTGTTCGGTTTGCCTTCAATTACAGTCACGCCATCTCTTCGCCGAATTTTATCACGTTGAATTCTCTCCGCGAATCCACTCGGCTCGTTCGACTCGGCAGAATTTCCTCGATACTTCCCAACAATTACTGCAGCTCGAAAAAGAAACAGGAGCAAGAAAGACAGAAAGAAAAAAGATACGATGAAAAACGAGGGGAAAAAGAACAGTGAAGTTCGTGTTCCGCGTAATACAAACGAACCGAAGCTTAACGAGGGAAGTTTCTTAATCTGCGCGATAGACAGCGTAGCTCGTTGTCGAAAAGCGAAGCTGCTCTCTCCGAACGAATGATCCCGATCGATCTAGCGCGTCGCTCTCTATCTGTAGCCGGTGCGCATAAATTCCCAATAACTCGCAACAAATAACGAGGTAAATTCTTAGCAAGTAAGACGGACGATGTAAGCTGCTTTGCGTGCTGGCGCGTTCATTTCTTCGCTTCTGACGTGAACGGTGTAAACGAACGATCAAACGGTAAACTGGAATTTCTTTAGCGACGCACGATGTTTATATTATCGCGTAATATTCTCGTAAGTTCTCGCCGCCTTTGTCTGGATCCTGCAACCTCAAGCGACGAAACCGTGAAATTAAAAGAAGATTCAAAGACCTGCTGTCACAAAAGTAAGAACAGAGGGAGGAGAATCTTTTCATTTTATTTTTTCACACCAGTAACTACCGCTCCTTCTGTATCTTTGAAACGAGAAGCCACTTTGATCAATAAATTGAAAAGTACAGAAAGGTGACGGTATTACGAACACTATTCTCTTTTACCTCAAAGTTTACCATTATTTATATTATCATTTTACAGCGATTCTTCAATTACGAGTGTAAATCATTCATTTGTCGAGAATCGAGTATTAATCTCGTACTTACACAATGCGATTTAAGAAACGTATGGAAAGTGAAGTTGATCAGTTTGACTTCCGACAGGTTGGAATGTTAAACTGTCTCGAAAATGCTGAATATCATTTACACGAAATTCTATCCTTTCCAAACACTCGTCGACCATTCCTCGTTTCATCTTAGCGGGCGGCGCGTCGCGCGCAACGCGGCGTTTTCTTCGCCTCTTGTGTTGTTCGTCTTAAAGTTTTAATCAAGTTACGTTCTTACTCGCGACAAAGATACTGCCTCTCGAGCGCGCAGCCACTGCAAACGGTTCTAATTTGACGTCGGACGAAGACAAAGAGGCGCGAAGGAACTCTTGGGCCGACTGCGACAGAGGAAACTATTCGCGACGTCCGAAAAGAGTCGAGCAGAGCGTCTTTCTTCTTGCAAGTGGTTGAAGACGCTTGATTGACCGAAGTTTGCCAGGCAGCGGCTGGTTCTTGTCTCCCTTGGCAATGTTTTTCAAAGTTGGAAGAAATAGGTGCTGGCAAACCGCTTCGCTTTTAAACTATGAATATTTGAATAATAAGAGGAAAGATCGATCGCCCCCTATAACTCGAAGGATGCCTTTGTTTAAATCTGACAAATACTTTGAGATTGACTCGTTCGCCAGGAATACAATCGCTTAGAAAACATTTTCGACTTTCATTGGCGATGTAATTGACTTTTTAATTCTCAAGTACCTACATCTAAAATTATAAGTCTTCGGAAAATAGAGAAAGTAAAGGAAACCTACGTTCGATCGGAAATTCCACTGCGAAGAGAATTTTGTTCAAACGGATCAACGATATTCTCGGAATTTTAAAATTGCTACCATCTATTCTCTTCGAAGAATCCCATGCAAACTTTGGAAGCGAGCCCAATTCGAACATCTTTCTATCAAATTACAGTGTGTGCGCTCGAAAAAAAGCCCTTTTATGAAGCACTTTTCCTGGAAAGTGCAAGAGGCGAGCGCGGCGCAGAAGCACACGAGTAAAAGTCAGACCGCGACAAAACCATAAAGAATTTACGACGAGGGATGGGTGTTTCCGGTTGCGGCGCGCGGGACAACGCGTTCCTACAGGCTTCGTTTACGGAACAAGCGAAGACCAACCCGTTACCACGAATCGTGACGCGAAAGAGCGCGCGCATGCGAGGCGACACGTTCCCGCCAAGCGTCGTAAAAAGCTTCAGACTATTTTGTATGCTGCTGACCGTTCCAGTATCGAAAATTCAGTAGCCTTGCGGCCCGATCGACTGCTCGCCTCCGAACAATAAAACGGAAAGAGATTCGCCAACTTCTCGGTAACGCCATCGCAAAGAATATTTTGGCTTCCTCGAGATCGAATATTCCGATCGTCCTCGCGGCTCTGCAAGCTCCACAAGCTAGATTGTTTTTCGATGACACCGTCGCAAGTTCTTCTATCGATATCTTTTACGGGCTTTACCACGGATTTACTTTATCGCTAGGTGCGAGCAGGGCTTAGCTTTGCAAGTCTGTTACGTATGCATATGGAACCACTTATTTTCGTGACGCGCACACCGCACGTACACTCGTCGACAGCCGATCGTAAAGCAACTGCAAGTTGCTAATAACGACGATGCACGAGTTTACGTTGTTCGAGCCACGAAACAAAACTACTTTTACCTTTTACGTGGAAATCGACAGATCAGCGAAGGACTGTACTGCTTGTCGCTCGGAAAGTGGAATTTAAGACGATGCAAGAGTAAGAAGAGCAATCTGCTCGTTCGCGTGCGAGGATATATGATCTTTTGGCGGACGAAGATACACGGGGCTGCGACACAGTGTCCAACTAAACTTACAATTTATTATTATATATACGTATACGTAGATTACAGGATTACATACGCTCTCCTATGAAATTCATTGTCAGATCAGAATAGTTTAATCTGGCTTTCGGGGGTTCTATTTGTCGAGACAAATGTATGGCTTTGTCCTGTGACAACGTAATCGAACGACGTATCTGCAAAATCACGCGTATAGCGGACGACCACCGAAATGAAATGCGTTATCAGAAACCACGACACGAACTAACAAATTTACGGTACAATTTTATTTGTTCGGCTGAAAATTATGCCAGTTTCCATACAGTAGCGTTCCATTATTGCAAAATATTTATCGCGTTTCTTCAAGCTGCGTTATATGTACAAAGTACACAGTAATAAATTAGTTAATCATGAAAATCAAAATATGCGACGACTGTGATTCCAAATTTACAAAATCTTCGCTTACATCGCTATAATTTACAATCCACTGCTTGTATCGTAGATGTGAAACTTTCCGACAAACGCGCGTCTATTTCTACGATCGCATTGAATCTACGGGAAATAATCAATCAGATTTGCATTCCTTCCAAGTGTCTTCATCGAACCGAGCCAGCAGCCACGGTACACGAAGCCTGTCAACATCAACCATGAAACATCTAGCGATTCCCACTTGTCAACCTCGTGGCAGCAAGTTCGTCGGCCAGTCGGCTATGCGGGACTACTGATCGCGGTTACAACGTGATAGTCTGTCAGCGGCCAAACCGACAAAGAGGGAGGCAACAATACGGATGTGATTAATCCCTGGCAATATCGCCGCATCCATAGCCACGTCTTTCATCGACCTAACAAGAAGAGTAGAGACATAGAAAGAGAGACGAAGATACTATAAGGGAGGACGAAAGGAAAGGGCGGACGTCTGCGCGTGCATCGGAGGCTCGTGTACAGAGCAAGAGGGCAACAAGAGGGAGGAGGCGAGGCTGAGGTTTCGAGTCTTGCGAGCCCGGTGGTGGCGAGTCTCGCGCAGCCAGACACAAAAGCCTTTGAACGCCACGAATCGTTTCGGACGGCCGGTAAAGCGAAGTGTGAGTGCGTGAGCTCGTGTACATAATGCGTATCGGTTAGTGGAGACGCGGAGAGTCGCGAAATTACGCTCCCTTTTATTTGTCACGAACTGAAAAGGTCTGCGCGTCGCCTCGCCTTTGACGCGTGTCTCGTTAAAGACTAAAGAAAAGAGTATGTCACTCGACGACTTCGTAATTGCCGAGTCTTTACGAATTGCCTCCATTGTTTCTCTTGGTACAATTAAAAAAAGGAAAAAAGAAGAAAGAGGGCGACGGAGAAACGACAAAGAGGAAATCGACGAAATGATCGGCTAATTTGTGAAGTTAGTTTAATTTGTAAGTTAAATTAGATCGAATCACGGGCGAGCGAGGGAAAAGACATTTTTATTTTTCGTTCCTATTTTTTCTTTCGATACAATTGGGGAAAAAAAGGAGGAAAAAAGAAATGGCAAAGTGAAAAATAAAAAAGAGGAATTGATAGAACGATCGGGTAATTTGTAAATTAAAAGGGATGAAATTACGGCATTGCGTGGGCGAGCAAGAGAAAATAATATCCTGGTATAGCGGGTTAGAGGATAGGTGATGGGGCTCATCGAGCGAGATAAAGCTGGGGATCGATTCGCAATAAATCAGCGAAACATCATCGTGCGCGATGTCCCTTGCAATTTAACCAGCGGTCGAATAAATCCGGCCTGCTGAAAAACTAAAATGCACCCGCCGTGGGAGACAATAAAAATCAGCGGAGGCAGGAACCACCGGCCGCCATGATGGCTGTGCACTCATTTGCAATTCGCGATTTGGTATACGCACGTCATCGCATGCGCGCCGATTTCGACGTCGTTCCGCGTGCTTTACGTTCCGAAACATTCGCATTTTATACGAGTTGTTCCGCGTGCCGTGTTTTATGCCTCGCTGCGTCGCTACCCCTCTCTCTCTCTCTCTCACCCTCCTCGCCCTTCCTACGACAAGAACGATATCGTTTCTTTTTTTCTTTTTGTCGTTCGTGTTTCCGTTCCCTCTTCTTGCCCTTTGGTCGCTATTTATCTTCCCTCGTCTTCTTTCCCAGGGATTTTGAAGTTTGCCACGAAGGATATAAGTATGAAGATCGCAGGACGAGAACAACGATAAGTCACATTTTTCAATCATTCGTCGGTCAATTTTATGTAACCAACTTCCCTCTTCGCGAGTCTTCTTCTCGAATGTGCGAATATATTCAAATATTCTCTTCAACGAGCCATCAAGTTACATGGATATTAAAAAGTCAATAAAAATGGACTCATCGTACTTTCTCCCTGTGACTTTCATATACCAGACACGTTTCATTCGCTCTATTCGCTATGTCTATCGTCCAACGATCGAGTCAATAAACGCGAATAAAGTACGATTGTTACGTCGCGAATAACAGAGAAATTTGACCATCTCTTGAGTACGTAAAAATTAGTAACGCGTTCATATTCTTCGCCTTTTTCTCGTCAGTTACTCCTCTCAAACTTCTCCGGTCTACCCTTACGGCCTACTTACTTCTTTCTACTTTCCATTCTCGATTCACCATTTTTGTCCCCTTACGTTCCTCGCGCGCATTCTAAGCACGCGCGGCAAATTTCGAAAAGCCGAAGAAGAGAAACGAAGAATCCGAAAAGAGAAGAGCAAAAGAGGGCGTGTGCAGGGTAGGTAGCGCATGCTGCGTGAGCTTCCAACACGTTTCATACCGACAGCCTTGGTTTCGCGTATTACGAGCATTTATAGTCGGTCCGGATGGGACCCGTTTACGCGTACGTGCGCGCAAAAAGCATTTCGAAAATCTGCCTGCCAAGAGAGGCAACGCATTGACAACGCGGCGAAAACGAAAATCCGTGCGCGATCACGATATCTGTTCTATCGCGTCGCATCAAATTTTGACTACGTATAGACTGGCAATGGCGAAGAGAAAATAGCTTCGAATCGATATTACGAATAGACGATAGACGAATGATCCAAATGTATACTACTCAAAGATTCGATCGCATATTTATATTCGTCGCGAATGTACTGCACTAAATTAATCTTTCCGATTATTTTCGATAGAACGTTTGTGACGAGACGAAACATGATTGCCCGATGAAATTTGTTACATATTTTAAATGTTTAACGGGTGTTTTACAAAATTCCTATTGCGCGCTTCGGTACGTAGACCGTGGTTATCTACTACTGCTGGAAAGGGAAATCAGAAAGCTATTTTCATGAAAGAATTTCAAAATTACCGCAACTAAATTGCTCCACAGGCACGATCAAACGATAGCCCGTAAGTTCTTTCGGAGAACTTTGCTCGCACGCGTCTCTCCAAACTTCTCAAGTTCCCAAAACGTGTTAGCGTACACGCGAAATATTTGAAATATCGCAGACGCAAGAAGCGTTCGATATCCTCCAAATAACCGGGCCATAGAATCACAAACGAAGGAGATATACTTCAGAAATCAAACAAACCAGATACTATAGTGGAAACAGATGACACGTGCGGACGTTTCACCATTTTCACAGGATCGGTCCATCCATGCATTGTCCTCACGTTCTCTTTATACGATGCCGATCTACCTACCTACCTACCTACCCCGTGAAAGCGGGGAGGGAGGAAATGGCGAGGAAGAAATGCGCACGCGACACATTTCGAAGTCACTTCGATCGAATCTCTCGATTTGACGACGGTGAATTGGAATTACCACAGATAGAAATGGAAGCGAAAGGATTGAGGGGACGTCTGGATGGGATTGCGAGGATACGACCACGCGAGCAATCGCGAAAAATTGTCGCTGGCCGTGTGTACTTCTAGTGGCTGATATCTGAATATCGACGAGGAGCGCGCGCGCGCGCCAGCTACCAAAGGGGATTCGATCCGGCCGAGTCAATAAAAATTCCCTCGATTTTTCGCGCCACCTCGGATCCCCGGGATCAACATAGTTTCAGTCAGCTTCTCGCCGGCAGCCTTAAATACGAGCATCGCGAGTCGACGCGACGTTATGGAACTTATGGGGAAACTTTGAATGGACCGTAGGAATTCTTCGCGTCTGAAAGTAAAAAACGGTAAGTGGCGGCGGAGTGCTTGTAGAAGGAACGTGTAAAGAGAGTCGAGCACGTGAAATTGTTACTTGTTAGGCGTATACGTTATCCTTTTCAGTGAGCCGTTCGAAATAAATCCAATTTCTCCACCGCCATTATCGAATGAGATTCAACCGGGCTGGAAACGATTCATCAGAAAGAAATACGTGGAAAATCTCGAGCAAAATTTGTTACGCGTCACATCGACAACGAAATTTCTTTTGTTCTCGAGGGAAACGATTTAGAAAATCTACCCAGTTCACGGCATAGATGAAAAATTAAAAGCAATTATAACTTTCGTTCTATTAAAAAATGCATTGAATATACCGCAAGGTCTGTGTAATAGTTCAAAGAACGTAACTGTGTGCGCAATATCGCATGATCGATACGTTGAATAATTTCTTCGTTAGTGAAATGGATTCTAAAAAGTGGTGATCACGTCCTTACTTATAATAATCGTTCGAATTAAACACGATAAAAGAGACCGATGGGTAGATACTGATAGAAAGTATGGCACTGACAATGACGGCAGACGGATGACGATACAGCCCGTGTCTATAAATACAACGAAGATGAGAAACCGAAATTCATCAAGTGGAAATTCACAGTTGGAAGACACGTTCCAAAGACGTTTACGTTTCTCTCGAAGAACGTACGAACGTACACAAAAACTTTATTCCACATTTTCCATTTATCTTTCGATCGGGAATGATCACTTGTCCGATTGTATCACGATTGCATAGACAGGCTGTATGCTCGTGTAAAATCTCTGTCGCAGGGTTCGGCACTTGTTGTGCCAGCACAACAGACGCGAAACGAGCTGGCAAGAAATTTCCTTTCTAGATCGTAGAGCTGACATTACGGGCAAAGAAACGACGTCGATAGAGCGTCTATAACCGGCCGCGAGGTGAACGTTTGCCCGAGGCAACGGAGGGCTTTTACACGATGCCGCGCTAGGCGGCTGCAACTACTTCCTTCGAACGTGGAAAAGCATTCCGCCCGACTCTGGCCTGCATTTTCAATTTATGGCTCGATACGCCGGCGAATTTATGGAGCCGGCCATTCCCCAACCCAAATACTTCACCACGCTGTGTGTACACGCGACTTGCCAGACGCGAGATCGTTGAAGGATAGTCGTCGCGCGACCAGAGAACGCGCTACTCCAGTTTCAATTAATTTGAAACCGTCCTTCCGTTTGTTTACGCTGGCCAACCGGCTCCGCTCGGTTGCAAAATAGCCTCTTGATCATCTCCACGCGATCCAAACTATTTTCCGGTGCAATTGCAAACCCATCTGACTTGCTTTTCTAATCAACAATCGACCGCGAGTCCAAGTTTGTTTCTGATAGAAGGAATTGGCGGAGGATTGAGGATTGTCGGTGAAACGAGGAACGACGAAAAATTGCAGATACTTTTTGATAAACGCAATGAAAGCATAGACCATTGCGAGCGACTCTTACGATTTGTTAACCCTTTCAGAGTCTAGCACGAGAAAGATTCGTCGAGAAAACAACAAAAGCAGCACAGCAGCAACAAAAAACAAAGCAGCAATAGAGAGAAATATTTTAATTTTATTTTTACTTTATACGAGGAATGTGATAATTAACGTTTCCTATTTTCTGCAGAAAAGTAGAATTTTAAGATTTAAATGTCAATTAGTTCCATGTTACCAGAATTGCCTTCTCTTTTGGCTTTGAAGTTAAACAGCAAAAGGTTTTTTCGTTCGAATTCTTCGTCATTTTATTACGCTATCAGAGAATGCAATTACAAAGCTACTCCTACATTATTGAAAAATAATTCTGTCTATGTTACAACCCCTAACGGTAACCACTTACACTCCTCTTTTCAGCGAATAATTCACGATAAAAAAGAGAATCGATAGAGTTTGTTCATGGAAATTCTGTCGTGGAACGATCTCGTCCTTTCTGCAACTCCTACAGCGACGTTTCCCTTTTTTCTCGCTGTGAACAGGCGAGAGCGACTTTTAGCAGTTGTGCATCGTGCGAGCTCGTTGCTCGTGACGATGACGTACTTCGACGATCATTACAAACGTTTGAACACGGCGGGACACGGGACGGGGAAAAGACGGTCGGCATTTTTGAGTGCACTCCCGTCGACGGATAGAAACACATGTAATGGAGGAAGAAAAATATAGAACGACCGCCACGGAAAATGGCCACGTAATGTTCAGGCAAGAAGGAAGCTAAAAACAGCCGGGTGAAAAAGCCAAACAAGTCCGTGTTGCCGCGCAATTTCCCCGATTCAAGGAAGGGAAAACAGATATTTATACGAATTAAACGAAAAATACTACGAAAAAAATTGCATTTTTTATCCTAATTATTAATTATGAATTAAAGGAGCTTGGTCTGCTTAACTTTGTCTATGATAAATAATCACGTAGAATAATACGAGAGACGCGAAAGAAAAATGTTTGACCGCGCGACGTACGTGAATAAAAAGTACATCCAAACACCACTTTGGGTTCTACGAATGTCAGTATAACGTCAAAGAGACAGAGAGAGAGAGAGAGAGAGACAGATAGACAGACAGACAGACAGACAGAGAATAACAGAATGTGCGTGTGCAAGAATAAATGATAGTGGAAGATATGTTCTCAGGTGGTTGAGACAGAGTTCCGCGATGAAACTCGAAGTTTTGAAGAGAGAGTTTGACAGAGAGTACCGACTTTGGAGTCAGAAGTTGGCGCAAAGTTTAATCGAATATAACAGGATTTATAAAGTAATCATTATTATTATATCACCATTGTTAAACGTAGTCATTCTACTTGAGATCTTACATGTTGAAACTAATCTACAATACATCCTACAATATGCATAAACGTCGAAGGAAAGCGAAAGGTCGCGATTTCTTCTAGCGAGGAAAAAGTTCGATCAATGACACGAATTGGAATTCGAAGCTCCATCGGAATCACGATCAGGATTACGATAAGAAGGCGACGACGCTTCGTATGAGAAAAAATTCACCGAAATTACGCATTCGAAATACACATTTATCGAAACCGTTCTTCGAATGGGAAAAAAAATAGCGTAGAACACACAAGGACGGATAGAATTCGTTCCGTATGAAAGCGAATCCGCAGAGACTCGGCGAAGCCTTTAAAGGAAGAATATTTCAAAAACGCTGACGGAACTTTATCTTTCCGATTCCCAGGACCCTATATCCTGACCAAAAAGCACCAGGGAGCCTGGAGAATGAGCAGACGAAGGAACGCTTACGCGCGTCTCCTTCTGTGTGTTACTGCCGTACGTGTGTGTTGACACACGCGAAGTTATACGCGTGTTAGTGAACGCTGAAAAAGGACGTGGTTCATATCGCCGAGCCCTCGAGTGTAACAGCGTTCGCCGTTACTCATATCTCGCATTATTGGAATTTAAGCTACTGGCTGCTGCCGGCGGTTGCTGCCGCTTCGACCTTGAATCGGCGACATCTTCCTCGTAGCCCATCCCCGATAACGACTCACGGAGAAGATGTACGTTTAAGGGACGTCCCTTTCATCGAATACCTTTATACCATTCAACTGTCTCTCAAAGAGGGAAGAAGCAAAGGGACCGAACGCTCGCAGCTAGTCGCGTCACGCAGTGGAATAGGATGTCAGAGTCAGACAAGATGGGACGATCGATACCAACGGTTAGAAGTATAAAGAGAAACGGACTAAAATAGAGGTGACGATCGGTCGACCGCTCCATTAATATCGTAACACGCTCGTAAAATATGTACATTTATTGGTTTCTTCCAGTCTATTTTTCATTTTCGTTTTTAATTAGATAGGAAGATTAAACGAAGCATACAGAAGGTAGATATTACACGGTAATGCTTGTGATACCATTTTTCTCTGATTTTCAATTTTGGGATTAATTAACGCTGTTTTATTTCGAGTAAGATACTCGTTAGGAGAATATTATTAGATTACATTGGCGTATAAATAGCAAGGTAATCTGAAAGCTATTTCAAGCTAAAACACAACAATTAAATGTATTAATAAATGATAATATATTGCTCGGAGCTTGTACTTTGGTTTACTAGGACAGAAATAAAGATAAACGCGATATCTTGTCAGCATAAAAGATATTCGAAAGATCTGCGTAGCCGTAGCTCAATTAACGGAGCGGCTAAATCTCCTTAACATCCGCATAATCCGGATCGTTCTTAAATAAACGGACAAACAATCTCGCGAGTACGTCGCTCGGTTTACCATCAACGTGAACCAGTTTCCGCGGTACGTTTTTCGAGCCGGTTTGTCCGTGGACAACGGTAGTCGGTGGTAGTAAATTAAATCTGTCGGATTATGAAACGAGAGAGGAGAGTATATATGCATAAGAACGGTTTACATTCGATTCACAGGCCAGCGGCGGGTATCGTTAACCTACGTCGCGGCGAAAACAAACGATTTCGTAATGGAAATTCGTGGTTCATATTTCCACAGAGGGTTCTCGGTTCGATGGATGGTGGGTCGTCGTCGCATCAAACCGTGCTGGTCTTGTGCACGCGACCCGACCAGCTCGTAACGCTGCAGGCACCGAAGCAAACAGCCTCCAACTTTCGAGCGATATCTTGCAAATATTTTGCAAACCACTGTTGGTGTCGTGTTTGTCTTTGTTAACTATCCTCCGCGGAAAACGCAGTCGCGCTCGTTTACTACAAGAGGTAAAGAAAAAAAAGTAACGATAATGTGAAAGTATCGTTGAGAAAAGTTTCCACGTAAACTCTTATCCGGCAAGCCGTAACGATCAGCGTTTCCCTCCCGTTTCTAGCCTGCGTCGTCTGGTCTTTCGGTGGCGTACAACTCCCTACGGATCGAAGAGAAGGGCTGGGTTCGTGTCTATCGAGTTTCCAAAGAAAATCGAAATTACAGCTCGCCCGTAACGAGTCGTCGAGTCGATTGCGCCGCTGGGAGGCTAGCTGCCACTCGGTCGACCAGGGAGAATCGTCGTGGCTGGCCTGCAACGTCGTTTGTATCGGGGCGTCGCGATGATTAACTGTCGCATCGACGACGGACGATTAATTGCCATTGTACTTATCGCGAACAAAAGGGCCACTTTCGTGTCTCTCGCGTTCTGCTGGAAGCGACGATTCTGACACGAGGATAAAAAGGGAGTCTAGGGTCGGTGGAACAAGAGCCGCTGCAAGCTCACCGACAAAAAAGCTAAACCACGGCGGAATAACTATGCCAATTACGATTTTTATCGCGGCTCGGCCGCTGGTAGAGGCGCTGCTAAAACTCTGCAAATAGCCGCACTACAAAAATGTACGAACGTAAGGCCGAATAATGCTCGACGCGTATTACAGACGGTAATGAAAAGAGTTTCGCGCGCAGTAAATCACGGACCTAGTTACAGCCTCGTGTTTATGAAGCGTGAGAAGGGATACGCGAGATGATCTGGATTTTGTTAAATTTTCCAAATTTATACGACAGCACTTGGTACGAGAGATCGGTTCTCAATGATAACGGTGGTTAGGTTACAGCGGTTATATACTTTGTAATAGAAAAATTCCTAATCAAAAGTACACATCCTTGAACGGGCGATGAAACGAAACGAAATTTCACGACGAAAGCTGAGCAACGAAGCGTGTTTCGGTATGGTGGCCACGAGTAAAAGCGGCGGGCTGCTTATTTATTGCTGGCCCGTAGCGCACAGATCTGCCGTACAATCTTGGCCCGGGCGGACAGAAAAAGCTGAATGCGCGCGATACAACCACGTAAAGGGAGAAGGGATGACGCTCACGTGCTCACGGCACGTTAAACTTTCAATGGCTTGGCTACTTTAATACCATCTGGAAAGTGTAGCAGCTTTCCTGCAGCTCGGCCTGCGAAGGAGAAAAGACAAGGAGGGAGAGAGGGAGAGAGGGAGAGAGAAAGAGCGATGTACACGGAGAATTTCTTGGCTCTGACCTGTGTGTCACTGGTTACGTGGCATACACGCGAGAGATATCCTCTGCGGAATTTCTCTGGCCGACTTCCGGGGTAATTCGACTTATTATTCATACCGGTTTACTGCGTGAACCGCTGCTTTCTCGTCCCATGCACCTAATAAACACGGACAATACACGACGAACGTCTGCCGTTATAAATTAAATAAAAGGAAATTTATTTCGGTCGCAGACACTGGCAACGAGAGGGCAGCTTGATGCATCTCGACCGAAAACAAGTGGTTCATTGTTGGAAAACCGGGTACAACGGCAGACCAGATTAATAGAGAAAGACTGCTGGAGTATGACCGCTATTAATACTTAAAAAGAACGGATGTCAGAGCGAGAGGAAATATTGGTCGGAAATGGGTTAAGCGAAATGGGGCCGAGAGAGAGAGTGGCGTTTTCGGGGGGGGGGGGTGAAAAGGTGGTCGAGGCCATAAGCTTGGATCTTCGTTCTCCTTCGTCCTAGATGGAGAAACGGGAGATGCCAGCAGCCGATCTTCAATTCCGGTTATTAGGTCCTAAAATCCCTTGCCATAACCGGTCTTCGATCGAAATAGCGTCAGAGGGAGAAGCTACGAGGATCGTGGAAACACAGCGAAAGAAGAGAAACAGAAAAAATGAGGGCCGGAGAGAAATGGTAGCGGAACGAAACGAAGAAAGAGAAAGTAAAAACGAACGATTCGATCGTGGCGTCTACCGTCTTTTTCAGTCTCACTTTACCGACACACAGGTAGCTTGTCAGATCAAAATCGGACCACTCCAGAGTTTTCCCGGTTCAATCTGATTCCGAGGAGGAATTGGATACAATGTCTGGCCTTCGCCACGAGCCAGTTCGAAAGGTCCGACAATATCGACTCGTCCCCTCGATCCACGGTTTGCATCCTATTCGACGGGCTTTCCACTTTTTCCTTTCCCCTTCGACTCTTTTCGTCGATTTCGTCGACGGGAAGAGCGTTCATTGTAACGAGGGAATCGATCGATGAAAGCGGCCCGTGTGATATCAGACTGTTCCGTTGGAAATTGATCGACTGCTTGCCATTACCATTCACCGAAATTCCTCCACGACGAAAGAGGTCTATTTAGAAACAGAACGGCCGTAATCGACCGAATGCTACGATAAAACGGCCTGATACTCTCCGTCTTCTTCTATGCGAACACCTAGACGATATTCTATTAAGATCGAGACGCTTCACGCGAAACAAGCAAGAAAAATTATTCTGATTGAACTCTGAACAACGACATTTCTATGGATTTAAAATTAGAATCACAACGAGAAAACGATCGAGTTTGAATGGAATTAACGTTTGGAGGCGAATACCGAACAACAGAATAGAGAAATTAACGAAATGTCGATGTTAGTAGCGCCTACCATCGAGCGAAAAGTGAATTCTGTTAAACATTCTAGCAATAACTGTCGTTGCTTAATCGCGATCGAAATCAACGCTATCAAAACAATTCGACGGGTATAGATCGCAATAATTACGCGTTTAACCAAAAACAAAAGAGACATTTAATATATGTATCGTCGAATATTGAAATCACTGGCGAAAGCTCTGCCAAATGTCCATAATTACCACTCCGGTTTGAAACGATCGTGCTATCGCATTAATCACGAACAAAACGGCAAATATCGCTTTCAGACGTCGATCACGGCCAAATCAATTGGCTGCTCGACTCGATGCATTCTTTCGATCGGCTTCGATTTCGTTCAATTTATCGTAACGCTTTCAGCGTATCGATTATTTTCTAGATACGGCTATTTGAAATTTATTTACGTGATTTTGATGAAATTCGTTCAGTCAGTTCGTCGTGCCTTGACGCGGGCAACCTACCACATTGTTCAATCGTCGAATGTTTCGAGGGAAAACGTTTTATGTAGACGAAACAGCTCGAATCGAACTGGACACCGCGTTTCGAAATTTCCAACGGAATATTCGTCATGATGCCTGTAATTACATTATACGTGGAATCGTCCGTGGAAAAAAACATAATCACGTCGAAAGTAATAAACGGTGCGGCCGACTGTTGTCACCAACGATCGATCGCGCCCGCGTTATCCTGCAGATTCGTCATATAGTAATAATTATAATAATAACGGAAACAACGCGAAATTCCCTGGTGTTCTCGGTTAAAAGTAAATGTACGCAATTCGGTCGCGATTGACGTATTCGCGGCCTGTACTTTTATAGCGATAGAACGTAAAGTAGAAAATGACGAGTTCTGGAAGTTGAAATAAGAACAAGCATTTGAAAACTATTACTTCGTTTATCGTACTTTGCCTAGAGTAGAGTAACGTTGCAAATGACAATTTGCTTCTATTTATCGATACCATACGATTTTCTCTAACTGTTGCATTCGTCGTCCAATTAATCTCGCCATTTCTACGTACATTCATCTCTCATCGTCTTAGATAGATCTGCGACAAATATTCATTCCCCAATATCACGTTCTCGACTACGAACTTTCCGATCAACTTATACGTAATATCTTTCCAATTTACTAGACATTGCTTCGATGATCGTACTTTAGTTACGGAAAAGCGTAATATTATTACCACGACAAAATGTTATTTTATATGGAGACTGATGCTTTATATTTGTACATATTTACGGAAAAATGCGAAAAATGAGTAAAAAAAAAGAAAATAATGAAATTTGGTAATAAAAGCGGAATTAAATCGAACGCCACGGTCGCGCGATTTGTAAAATGTAACAATAAAAAATCGGCGGATATGAATTTCGTTGATCTCTCGACGACCATTACTCGATTCGGTTTATTACATAATTTAACGGTGGGGTTGAAACATTTCACTTATTAAAACGCGATATGGTTGAAAAATTTCGGTGAAAAGCCGCGTCCGTTCGTGTTTTATCATTTCCGGAGAGGTCTATTATTAAAATGGCGAATAATAGTGAATACATAATATTTCGCCGGTAGGGTCCTGGATGGAGGGCCGCTCGAAACGCACGTACGTGCGGTCGGATCGCGTGACAGCACACGTCAAACGAACGAATTACGCGGTCGATGGGTGCGTATATCCCGGATAAACCGGCCGTGCCGTTGCCTTTCCATGAAAATTTTCAACTATCCGCGGCATCCGACGAATAATGGTAATTCCAGGCATAATGGAATCGACTGATCGCTAGCGCGAGGGTTGGGTTATCGCGATTGAGATATTCGGCAGCCACGAATCGTCGTCCTTTTTCTGCCTTGCTCTACTATCTGGTATGTTTCCCGCTGCTCCTCGTTTCCTTCTCGAATGTTTCGCATACAATCCTATCTCCTACCATACCTTCGATACGAAAGATCATAGAAGAGAACACGATCGGTATATTTTCTTAATTTTTTCCTCTTAACGTTATTTTACGATTAAACAGGAGAATCGTATACGGCATTATTATTGAAAACGAAAACAAATTATACAGCTCGGAGATGTCTTGGGTCTTTTAAAAAGTAAGCGATGGATCGACGAAGTTTCATAGGAAGCAAGAGTATGAGATTATTAAGATAAGCTATATTTTGGAAATATCTAAGAGAATGAAAAAACACATAAAAAGGAGACATTTTTGATAATAACGAATCAACCGACAAGATATTGACTTTTAAAGCCACTTCCCTATAAAACGTATACAATATAAGTTTTCGTGGTTTTCGTCTGTAGTCTTCGTATGTGTAGTATAATTGAATAATTGCACGAACCCGAAAGCCGTTATATTATATTGTCTCTAAAAATAGAAGCCAGTCGCCGCTCAAATATTTACCGGCGACTTGCCCTCGTCTCAGATCGAATCACGTTCACCGGGTCTCGCATTGTCGACCGAGAAAATCTCAAAATTGAAATTTAATCTCAACGTTGGTTGGACAGCGACTCGCGCAAAATCACAGACGGAAGAAGGAAAACACCCTCTCTCTACGAGATTCCTTCATCTTCCACGAATTATCCACGGCACGTATTTGAGAAAGACTCTCGGTGTCTTTTC
This sequence comes from Bombus pyrosoma, assembly GCF_014825855.1. NCBI lineage: Eukaryota > Metazoa > Arthropoda > Insecta > Hymenoptera > Apidae > Bombus > Bombus pyrosoma. The sequence goes on along the minus strand of NC_057770.1, from coordinate 1,574,919 downwards.
ACGGCTACGACAACGCTGTCGTTATTACCAGCCAGCGTGATACGTGCAAACACACCGGGGCCGATACAAACAGCGAGGAAGATAGGAAGAAAGCGAACAGGAAACAGAAGAGGCTGTGGCTAAGGGAGGAGGAAAATGAAAGAGAGAAAGAAAGATTTCGCGAGGCCGGTCGATAAAACACAAACATAGACAGCGAAGGGACAGTGCATAATGTAAATGAAACCATCTCGATGGAGGTGGTACCTGAATATTTTCCATCTGCATCGCGGAATACAGATATTCAAGAGGCATCCGCCTTTGCCCCTAGCCCTGTATCAGCCGTCTACCCACACCCACGGATCCGTCTCCACCTATAGGGGGAAAGGCGCAGTTCTTCTTATAGAACCGAACTTCGACCGTTCCGCTCTCCTCTACCATTCTCCCTTTTCCCGGTTGCAGACTTCGGGAAAGTGGTACGTGGGCGAAATTTCAACGTGACGAGCATACAGTGTCCTCTCGGCAGCTCCCCGCCGAACGTCTTGCTACCTCATCTTTCCGTATACCGTCTCTGCCACCCTGAACCACCCTGGGCCACCCTGGGCCACCCTTGGCTGACTGGCTAGATGGTCGGCTCGCTCACACGTGCCAAACCCTCGTATACGAAGCGACACGAGAATTCGCGAAACACCTTAGACAAGGTATCGATTAAAATCCACGCCTCGTGTTTGCTCAAGGCTGATGGGTTCTTTTGAGACAGAGAAACTGTTCGCACGAAACGAATTGCTCGTTCGAGGCCACTTCCATGGTAAACCACGTCCACTCTTTCTCTGTTAACGTTGCTACGTGCTTTCACTCTCCTTTCCTCACGGTGTCTCTATTATTTGTACACAGGTATACTCCTATTTTATTAAAACATCCACTATTTGCGGAGCTGACAAGTTTGTTAAGGGGATGATACGATATTTCGTTTATTCCATTTAACGATAAGTTTGGAATATGGAAGATGTTATCGTTGAATATTTCGTAACGCGTGATACGATAAAGGACAGATCATATCGTCAGGAATTCTAAGTTACGATAGCGATTAAAGTTCTGAATGTGGACAGCGCTATGTCGTCATCGAGTCTCGAAGTGGCCAGTTATCGATCTTCGTCATGTTATTTGTATGATATAACAATTTCGATGGGTAATGAATAAACCACGGACGTTTATGCATCTCTGTGAAATTTCGATTAATAATAATAATTAGGTGGATATTTATGCATTTATTGCAAAGTTGAAAATGCAAAAATGCTCAGAATGCACGTGATACGCAAGATATATAAATATATCCAAATTACAGCGACTGTTTAGAATTCATTCATTATCTCACTTGTGTTGATAAAAAGTATCAAGTTTCACTTAATAATAAAAATTCTTCTGCCCTATCTTTGCTTGTCATAATATGCCATAAAGCGTCCTTATTAAATTACGACCAATTAGTCATCTTTTCATCATTGCTGAGTATGTCCCTGGGGTAGCCTACGGTAACAGGAGTAATATTCGCCGTGGCAGCTCAATGCGTTGTTATTAATATCATAGAATAATGGAGAGAGACGACAGAAAAGTAAGTAAAGTAGTAAAGTCGAAAGCGAATTAATAACCTCGGTTATATACACAGACGCGGTTAAATCAGCACGAAACGAAAGATGTGGTCGCGAAAAATGTTCGTTCGTTCCCGCCTTGCTTTACTACTGATCCTATAAGCAATTTTACGATGCTCATCCTGCAGGAGGGTTTTGGTCGGTCGAAAATGGAAAGCTAGGAGCAACGTAAACAACGGACGAAACGCGACAAAATGCACGCTTGTCGATCATCGCTAACCGACTTTCGTCTATCGCTGTTTCTCGCTCCGAATATCTTGGTAGATTTGCAACACCATCAAACGGTCGTTAAACCCATCTGATCCATCGTTAAATCCATCTAATTCGTGCGAGGAATCGTCGCAAGAACACGAAAGGCGAAATGAAAGCAGAAACAAGCTGAATAAATCGTAAAGTAAAGCGTTTACCTCCATTGTGCAAATCAATGTCACTTCGTGAACATATTTTAACAGACTTGTCACACTGTTCAACGATTATCGCCTTTTCTTCGTACGAGAAATTCTGCAAGGAAGAGAAGAAAACGTAAAATCACAAACGGCCTCTAATTAAAATCAATGAAATGGAATCGTCATGAGTAAACGCGCGCCTACTTCTACTTGCAAATGAACGTCACTTCGTGACAGGAATACGCCAAGGCAGTGTGTCAGTTCGAAACGTTTCATCGTCTACTGGCAGGTTCACCGACGAAGGTGCCGGGCCAACAGATAGAAACAGTCTGCTGCAGAAACGTGACGAGTTTCTCGGGTCATTTCGTGTCAACTTGCAAGAACGTTTCCAATTCGCTTCGCCAGCGTTCCAGCGATCTCTTTCAAGAGACAGATAGGTAAAGACATGTTAAAAAGTTGGAAGATTTCTTACTTTAGAGACGGACAGCTTTAGAGTTTAGAGGAGAGAATAAAATAGACGAAACGAATAGGTGAAAATTGCGAGGAAAATCGGCCGAACAATCGAACTGGACGGTATGCAACAATGAACTATCGAACGTTCGAGAGATTTTCCATTGGAACTGGCTCGAGATAACAGAAAGAAAGAGCAACGAAGGGCGAGCAGAGGGAAGACGGAAACGTTCTGAACGCGGCACGACAGCGGCCGAGCGACGTCGAGATTTTGCACTGGTCATCGTTTTAACCATCGTTTTACGCCGTCGAATGGCCGAATAGGAGGCGAGATTGCCGAAGTGGTCGACAGCCAGGCTTCTGAATCGAAGATTAATTGCGCGATTCACCGGACTCCTGCAATGGGCCGGGATCCCCGTGGCTTAAGCAGACACGATGAAACACTTTCGTAGCCGCGAGAACCGAATAGGAGATGGCGATTCTGCAACCGCCGCGATTCCGGAATTTCTCAACCCGAGCACTGCTATCGTTTCGAGCCTCGTGGCCATGTTAATTACTTCGCTAAGGATATCTTTGATTGCGCATTTCACCACCGTGCATTACTCCGTTATACGCGCTCTAGATGTCGAATTAGTCTGGCATTTAACATCGGAAATATATTCTAAAATATATTTCCATGATATTGTTATCGCGCATATTACTACAAGGACACGTGAGTATCGTAAGTTTGAATGAGTATGGAAATTCGTACGAAGCGATAGTGAGCGATAGTTGATGACCGGATATGAATGAATGCATGGTGATGCATGGTGATGCATGGTGCTACATGGAAATTTCAAGAATCTGTATGGCACACACATATAAAGTGCATAAGAACACGGTATGGTTGAAACGTGAAAGCGTCGTGAGCGAATCGTTGGCCTTGAGTTGTTAAAATCGTGCAATAGTCGTAAGGCTGTGTGAATCCTTGTATTTACCATCATTTATAGTATTTGATAAACTGTTAGTGTCATTTACGATACGATACTTTTCGCTCGATAGTTACATCTTTTCTAGGCAATGAAAATAGAAATGAACGAAATAGATACGTTTTGCCTGAACCGAGAACTTCGCGAGAATTTCACATCGCGGGAAACTATACGGAGAAAATGAATCTAAAGCGAACAGAATCTATATCGAGCGATTTCGTTCAAGTATTCCATCGTATTCCCACGAATCAAAAATAATTATTCTTTTTCTAACGTATGAAATTTCCATACCCTTTACTCGAACGAGGACCCTCGGGAAAATGTTTCTTCGGGTAAGATATGTACGGAGCGAAAAAGATTAAGCGGCTGAACAGCGAATCGCGGATTTTAAACGGCGAACAACTCGGACGATCCGATAGTCTCGCGGTATCCATAGATATATGAGCGTTTGGGGGTGGCCGCGAGGAAATCCGGTTGTGCTGTAGGCGAGCAACTTTTCGGCGTGGGACGTGAATTATTTGGTCGACGGGGGCAGGATAAATTTTTTCCTTCCACCAGGGAAAAGTATCAAAATTCGTCGGCGCGCGAAAAGAAAACGCGAAACTTGTTACCTACGTATCGCTGCTTATAGCATTAACAACTTACTTTAAAATGCTATGCATAGCAAAGGCAATTCCAGAACGCAGCGCATATCGTTCGTTCACCGTTCTATCATTTTTCTCATCTTTCTCTTTTTCCTTCCTCTTTTTCCGGCAGCTACCGTACTTGATATCCTTCGTGACGCTTTACGTTGACTTTTATCGCCTCGTATCGTCGACCGATATAGCAGACTCGAAGAAAAGCATGTAGGAAGTGAGCGTTACTGGAGAACGCTGAATAACTACGTATTTTATATTCTATATTTATGGTTGAGTACGTGCAAATGGGAATTTGGTGTGGCTGTTTATCACCTAGTGACTGAGTTTTGGCTGCTAGGGAGCAGTAAAAGAATCGAGAGCTTAAAGTGAAAGATGGAAAAAAGAGCGTATGGTCACTGGAGAACGACTGAACGTGACCAAATATTATTAGATTCGCAGATAACTGAATAACGGAATCGTCGTTTCATTGAGAAAGAAACGCAGGCTGCGCTCGTTCTAACTCTTCGAGACTTATTCTCCAAATATTTTGTACCTTAAGGTATCGGTATCGGTATCTCGGAACCATTTAATTCAAGAAAAAGTTCGCGTCGATATCTGCACTGGTCCCTGAGAAAATAATTTACATTTTACGTATTTTCGTGCATCTACATTGCATCTACATGTATCTAGCTTCGAGTAACACCGACAAGTTACAAGAGGTTCGAGTTGTTACGATGTTTTATAAAGTTGTAGTACTACGATAACTACGTACTTAAAACTGTTCCAATGTACTTATTTATTGCTTTATATTGCTGTATATTGCTGTATAAAACTGTCTCCCAATTCCATCTTTTCAACGGAAATAAAAGCCCAATGTAAAAATTCGTATAAATATAAGAATAAGTATCGATCGATTGTTTCAAAGATTCGTACTCATCCGATTTAATGAATCATCGAGCGTAAGCGTCGCGGTAGGTAAGGAAAATGACGATGAATAAAAGACCATGTGCCAAGAGATTGTGACGCTTCGATGTCAATATCGAGCGAAATATAGGACATCGTAAAAGTCGACTAGCTTGGTTTATCATGTCGTACGTTATCGGTATTGTCTCGGTATATATTAAGCACCGGTCGTATCGACGCCGGGGTTCAGTCGCCTTCGTTCCAGTCTCCGCCGACGCAGTTAACAGTACATAATCTTTCATCTCCGATACCTAAAACCGATAGCCTCGATAAAAGTTCAGTTCCATCGCGACCTGGAATAACCTCCGGTTACGGCGCCGAAAACATATCGCCATAAAGTAATAATTTTTAATAACTTTCCTATCAACTTGCTTAGCGACACTCATCCACTGTAATCAGAGCTCGTGAGCTCCCGTGGAGATCCTATTGATTTCGCAGAGTTTTCTTTAAAACATCGAAACGTTTCCCGGTATCGTCCAATCAGTCATGTATCCAAGCGAGGATAAAGTTTAGCTTTCGCGCGACACGATCAACACGGAGCTCGCACGGCTTGATTTCTCCACCATTCCAGATACAAAGAGGGGAAGCCCGCAAGCCTGTTTCACGTTGCAGAGACTGGTAAACATGGGGATCAATTTAAACTCAGATCTCTGTAATCACGGGACGAACCGGCCGAGAGGTACTTTGCCAACCAGACGCCGAAAAGGGAATAGGAAAGTTTCGGGTGCGTGACGCTACCGAACTGTCCAGCGAAATTCGAAGAAATCAACCACGTCGCGCTACACGATCCGTGTGATTCGCTTATGTAGATTTTCAATAAGAACGATCTATAACCTTGCGTTCGTTAATAAGCGAACGCTCTCGCGTTTTTTCCAGTTCCTGTGCTATTTAACCAGCGTAAAGTGTGTCCTGATTTAATTACCGTTTTAATTAGAACAGCGGGAACGGACTTCGACGACCCGTTGCGCATCCATTGGAACACGATATTAGACAGAGGGTAAGTATTGGAGACTCTTAAATTGACAAGAGGCGAGAAGAAGTAATAAGAATCGGAAATACGTATTAAAAATCTGGCGAATTTCATACGTAATTTCACTTGTTCAGGAAATTATTCCAACGCTTATATAGAAATCTTTTACGATTATATTACGCGTCGTGGCGAATATTTCGAAATTTTATTAACACTGCGTTAAGAGCATTACGACTTAAATTAGTAAAATCTCGGATAAATTCGAAAACGTATATAAAAGTCGCAAGATATTCACTGCAGGTATATACTTGTTAAAAAATTAATAGATAGTCGTATCTTGTCACGGAGCTAGTGAAGTGTTTTGCATAATACACGCGATATATACGTAAAACTGCGATAAATATTCAAATGCATACTTTCACGAGTCGCTGCAAAGGAGAAGAATTTCGATCGAAAACGTTCATGCGTTCGTTGACCATGTGAATATCGAATGACACATAAAGACTTAAAGTTCGAGCACCGAATCGACTATAACATTTGCCACGATCTCGAGACGAAACCATCGCAACGTACCGTGACAGCGTGACACAAAGCGCATAAGGTTGAAACATTTTTTTACCGGCCTCTTTTTAACCAAAGGATGCCAATGCTTTCTCCCTTTCAGCTTTTCTCTCTCTCCTCCCAACTTCCTTTCTCTTTCTTTCTCTTTGGTATTGTCGTGCACCGTTGATACGCGTTTGCACGCATCCTTTGAATTGCACCGACAGAAACGACTATCGAACGGCTGCTATTGCGGCGCACTGACGTCGATTCGATGCGATTCTCTTTTTGAACTCTTCCGGGGAAAAAAACGAATCGTCAGGAAACCGCAGCAACAAGGGCCTGGCCGCATTTGTGTCTTTTACTAAAAAAAAAAAAAGAAAGAAAAAAGAAGAAAGAAAAAAAAAGAAGAAAAAAGGAAAGAGCAGAAAGAGTGAGAGCCACGCGTACAAATGTGTTCTACCATGGATGTAAAATCGTGAACGACTGAAAATTCCGTCGAATATCGAGCGTTACGGATATCTCTGATATCTGCTGGTGATTCGAATGGAAATTTCACGCGCCACGATAAGAAAAAAAAAATGCGACAGCATTCCTTTGCTATCTTAATGATCGAGAATTGATTACAGGGTATCCGAAGACTATTCTTAACTGTTCTTAAATTTCTTAGCTTAAAAGGAAAGAATAATGTTGATTTCTTCGTAATTATCACGCAAGAGAAGATACGTTTTAAAATTTAAAAGAACGTAGCTGTAAAAATTGCTAATACGCAGTCTGCCGCTTGGAGAATTCTTGTTTCGCGTTTCCTGTAATAACACGCGAGCTTCTCGCGCGGAGTGCATTCCCTGGTGAACTTTAAAGAGTCGTCTCGTTACAAACTTCGCCGCTGCGTATTTGAAAAATAAAGAAATCTACCAAGATACACGAACAAAAATTTTCTGTGGAAATTTTTCTCTTTGCAAGCGCGGCGAAGTGGCCTTAATGGATCCACTCGAAAAAGCTCGTACACCTCCGAGCGCATTTCGTTTCAAGTTCTATTATTCTTCGAATAGAGACGTTTGTTAACCGTTACAGCGTCTCGTAGCTAACAACGATTTCTTCTGCTAATCAATTCTGATTCAGCCTCGATTATGCTCGCCAGCGGATGTTTAACAAAAGATTTTACGAGTATACTGGACATTCTCAAATGTCGAGAAAAACAGGACTGGAAATACCGGTGGAAGGAAAATCTCTCAGAATCTCTTAATAAAACTATTCTAAAAATATGACGACGTCGAACAATCTGTCACGACGCCTTTTCCCTTTCAACCCTCGTCATCAGCCCTTCTTCAAGTCAAATCATTCGATAACTCCACGACCCTTTGCTCCACGCGAACAGTTGTTCCAAGGGTAGCGATGCGTTCCAACGATGTAAAATACACGAAACATATTTCGTTCGCAACGACACTCCACGATGCCCACGGCTCTTATAAATACGTCAACGATAAATCTCGCTATTTGTTGGCCCGACTTTTACGCGAGAGAGGGTGAATCGATACGTCAGAGTCCCGTTCTCCTCGGAGTCAAACACGGGAACCAAACTTACGCCCACGGCGTTTCGTGGTCACATAAATAACCATTATATACACGTCGCCATTAAGTTTGCAGTGCACGCGCCTGATCCTCGGTCCCATCAACCTTCGTTCACCCTCTCGCCCCCTGGCGAAGTAGGAAGAAAAGTAATCCGACGCAACGCCCAGACGTCGCCGTTCGACGACGTTTAACGCGTGGCACAGAATTTCCTATTGTCCTACCGACGTTCCCTGAGCGATTTATATTATTATATTTCGTCGGGGAATGACCACGTTCCACCCAATGATAAACTACCCCCGACCTGTTTGTCCGGCCGATCTTTCGACATGCGTCGTTACGGAGGATTTTTTGGTTTCCTTGCACTTTGAAACCGCTTGAAGAAAAAGCCGCTTGATATTTTGAAAAAGATCGTAAAATCAAAGGTTTCCAACCGAAACTTCCTTTTCACTCTTCTTTCGATTTCTATTCGTTTCTTTCCTTTTCTCTTCTCGTTCCACCCTCTGCCTCCTCTGTTCTACGTTCCGTTCCTTTCTTCTGCCTTTCTTCCCCTCTCCTTCCCTTTTTTCTTCTTCGCTTTACTTTTCCTATCCTCTCCTCTATATTTCTACTCGTTTCTCCCTCCTTCCGCTTCAAGTTTGTTTTCCATTTACATCGTCATCATTGAAATAAAAATACCTAAAATTCACGGAAAAAGATCCCTCTCGTCTGTATGCGTTCGATTAACGGCGACCTTTTCAAGGTCCTGGGTACTTGTTGAATGCCCATCTGTCGGCTGGATAAAGACCAAAAGGATACATTCGTGTTGTAGAGTTCAGGATAATGAATGGTTAGCGAAGGAAATGTCTTTTTGTCCTAGACAAGTAGTCGGTGTATGCTGCCAACAGCTTGGCCATATAGGAAGCACCGGTTCTCGTCTGATCGTAGTAGTTAAACTGCGTCGGCCACGGTTACTGCCCGGACGAGCCAACTATCTACAAACTCCATGCGCTGAATGCTGGTTCAGAGTCCTTCCAAAACACTGTCCGACTAAATAACCGTACCAGTAGCTGCTGGTTAATACACGAGAGGGGATAAAAGAAACGAGACACCAATTGGTTTGAAAGAGCCGCACTGAACCGGACGAGAACATTTTCCGTGTTACAACAAGGGCAATTGTATTCGCCCGATTCTTCTACCTCGGATACACGCAATTGTTAGAAAAAAGTAAAAAAAACCAAAAAAAAAAACAAATCAATTCACACGATCCATCAAGGATCACTCGTGTAACGTTAACGTGTCGCTGGCTATGCTGTCACGATTCTCTCCATTTTTTTCCCCCCCTTTTAAAAGCAAAGTCGCGTTCGAATACTAGAATGAATTGCTGGGTCAGTTAGCAGAACGTCCAGATCGAAACGTAACCCCGTGAATAGATAACAACTGAAGTGGGAATAAAGCGGATTGAGGAAGCAGACTGGAAGAAAAGAACACGCGAGAGCAAGAAGGCGAATCCGAGAACCGAGCAGAAAAGTATAGCCGAGCCGGGGAAAGATTGGATAGGAAAGCGTATAGAAAAGTTAGTGGAAGAGGTTGGAGGATCGCGCGTACCCGCACCACCGGTTGGCCACCAGCTTTCCATCATCCTTTGCCGCGAACCTCATCCCACTTGGAATCGTTAGCGCGTTTCTGATAGCGGGAGAAAAAGAAAAAAAAAAATAAAGGTTGTCTGAAAGTAGGGATGGGACGCGGGAGGTTTGAAAGAATCCAGCTTTCCCACGAGCACTTGCGAAGGTGTATTTTTTACGGTGCTATCCCGGCGTACTCGCGGTCTGTTTGCACTGGGGATGGAGTAAGTAAGGGCGAGTTCTTCTCCAGTGTCTGGGCAAACCTTCCGAATGGCTGGAAAAACCGCCGGAAGAACAACCACCGACCGGTGATTAAGTTACCGCCGGTGCGAGAACCTGTTAAATGTGGTTAGATATGGTATCAAGGCTCATCCTTAACTTTCGACCTAGGCTATCTGGAAATATCCGGCGGCGCGACGCCTCGATACCACCACCAATTTCCCCCTTTCTGTTTCGCAGTCCGCGGATTACGTAACGATTTTCTAACAGCTCTGTCTCTCCGCGAATTTTCCCTTTCCCCTGCCTAACAATTTCCGATTCGACTCGACTCGCTACTCGAACTCGTTGTTACGACCGCGAATACAATTAAAAACGACGTGTTTTAACGATGTTACTCTAGTAAATTTTAATTCGACTGTTCCGTTATTTACAATATTCGTTCCCCCGTGAATTCATTAATATTTCATGCGCGCGCTCGACGACGTTCCAATTCTCCGTCGTGTTTCGTCGTTCGAAAATTGAAATCCCCGCTGCTCGCCCATATCAACAGGCATTCGACGATCAAACGAACCGAGGAAAAAACGAGAAAATATATAGTAGAACGAAAAACAGGCGAAAAGCGAGGAGAGGGAAATAAAAATACAGGAAAGCGGCGTCGTTTGCATTGGATTTTAATTGCGATGATCTAAGCCTGATCCTGTGAATCACAGCGCGGCAATCACCGTGGAACGGCAATGAAAAAGATAAAAATAGGATTGCAGGGAGAAAGGGGAGGGGGAGGAACGATCGACGTAATTTTACGTTTGCACGCAACAAATTCTGACGCGGCCCCATAAACGATTCCAGGGTCGACGCGTCGCTTCCGGTCAATGGAGCGGATCGCTTATACGGGCTGGCTGTTCGGAGCATGTTCCATTCGCGACAGAACATTCATTTCCCATGTGAACCATGGCTCACCTGGTGCATTCCGTGCGTTTCTCTGTTTGACCCGCAGCGAAATGTAGGTGTCCTCCGATGTACGTACGCCTCGCCACGTTCTACTCATCCGCTTCACCATTCCCTTCGCCATTCCCTTCGCCATTCCCTTCGCCATTTCTCTCGGTTCCTCGCAGTCCTTCAGCGATCCCGTCGAGTCCCGTTCCAGCGATAAATCATAACTCGGTCGCGGTTTCTTTTTAAACCGGCCGAAAAAAGCCTGGTTGGAACAGAGGGTTCTTTCTGAAACGGCGTACCGTGACAAAGAGGATCATATTTCTTCGAGAAAAGGAGTACAAGATCATCCCGCGACCGCTTTACATAGCAGCGTAGAGCGCCAGTCAATGAATTCATAATTAAACCGACGGCCGACCGACTCCATCCGAAATTTATAATCTCCAGATTGCACCTGTCACCCGCTCATAAATTCTTGTTTAAACTTTCACCCACGGAACTTTTTTCTCCAATTCGTAGATTTACCCTCTGGCTCTCTCTCTCTCTCTCTCTCTCTCTCTCTCTCTCTCTCCTTTATTTAACCTCTTTTCACGGAGAGAATCTTCTGAAACGATTCTCCATTCGTCTTTACAATACGGTGTTTACGTAATTTTAAACCAGCGTAGACAACCTCAAAAAATATTACTTATATATCTCTGTCAAAGGGATTTTCATTTTTCCCGAAGATCTTTCAAACGTGTTGCTTAAATTTTGGACATATTTTCCAAGTTCGGAAAACCTGATAATAGAATGAAATGTGAACGACCCAGATTACCAACGTTGCGAAGATTACCTTCGGAGGATTAAAAGTAATTTAATTAAAAATAATTTAGACAATTTTTATTTATCGTTTAATCAATTGTGTTCATATTTATGCAAGCTGAGGCTCACAAAAACCAGCAGATGTTTCAAGAAATAGAATTACAAGACGGAAGATGTGTGATTAAGTCACAAGTATTATACGTATTACATCATTATATATTTACGAGAATACAGAGGTTCGTTCGGAAACAACAGGCAGTTCCAGATGTGTGTATACCCTGAGGAGGTAGGTCAGCATTTTCCAACATATTGGTATAACGACGAATACGCGGGAGTAAGCTTGATCGCGATCTGTCCGCTTGACGTACACCTGTATACTTGCATAATGACGTGTACACGTGTATTCTATACGCACACCTGAATATAGCAGGGAGATACACGGAGACTAGTCCGGTGGGAATTGACATACGATTCGCGTAATTATACACAGGAACATATCGATAATTAAGTCAAATGACGGCTACCGTTTGCAACAGCTTGTGAACCTCGAATTAATATTTCAAGATTCCCAACGAGAACTAGACGCGTCCATGGTTAAACGAGGATTTCATTGTTATCGAGAAGACGAGGTGTAACATAGTTGAAATAAATAAAGGACAAAGTTAGAGAGACCTGTAGTCGAAAGTGCTCGTACAATTCAACGGGTGTGAAAATTGACCAACGAACCTGTATATTCGTTACGCGACGGCGTCAGAGGTTTAACAGTGTCGAACAAAGATCTAAACGTATAGGTTGATGCGTCGATGAATCAAAGTCATCGATAAATAGAGCACCTAGAAACATGTTGCAATCCTGCGATCGTAAAGTCAAGCGTCGATCTCGAACCAACTTTCGCATCGCTTTTTTACCTGAACAACGATCGCCAACAGGAAGAAACGTTCTCTAGGCGGAAGAATGAATCGCAGTAACGAACAGCGAGTAGAGGGGAGTAGAAAAAGGATAACGCGAAAGTTCTCACTCTACGTGGCCCCTAGAAGTCCTGTAATTGATCAAGCAAACGTAATATATTCCCGGCGATTTCAATGCCAAGCTACAGCTCATCTCGCGTGTATTCGTATAAATTAACTGAAACTCTGTATACGATCTGTACGTGTTTTCGTTTATGTACGAAATTCGTTCCAATTGAAACTGCAGCTGCGAAACAAATCGATGAAATCTAAAGATAGAAATAAAACTAGATAAGAATTGGGACAACGAGCGTACTAATACGATTAAATCAAGTTAGAAAAAATGGTGACTTTAAACGTATAAATTTACGACAACCTTCTCTAGATATTCCTCGTATTATTCTCCAGGGTTCGCCGATAGTTTTGGAAAATGTAGCCGGGCAGCCAGCAATCGTGCCAAAAATTTACTCCCGCGTAGATAAGCGGCGGAAAGTAAATATTCGTGGCTGTATCTTTCTATTGGGGCAACATTTCACCCGGAGGCGGTCGGAATACCCTATTTCCTGTCGATAAGACCACGATGGGGGTGCACGTGCATCGATTTGGTACGCGCGAGGTGGCCTAAGTCATGCGTGCACAAGCTATCGTAAATCTCGCGCAAAACGGCACGGTGTTACTTCCTTAACGAGGAGGCAACACGTACGACGACCAGTCGTTACACATACATACGTTCGACCATAACCCATGGCCGCCGTAAACGACGAACATCGTAGATAAAGAAGACCTGGCCACACCGAGAAGGGGGGAGGAAGAGGGACGATTCATTAGCAAACACCGCTTTCCAACTGCAGATAAAAATGTCATTGCGGTGGCTAATTTACGCGTGCCTGAATCTCCATGAAAACGATTTAAGCCGCCTTCTCCCGGTCATTTCGACGGTCGAGCTTAAGAGTTGAATACCAAATAACCAAAAGGGGTGGCTAAATGAATGCAAACGAAAAAGCGTTAACGTTGATGGGCCCGTGTGAATTTCTGTCCTAATACCATTATTGATTTTATACGAGTATTTACGAGCTGAACTGTGCCGGCTCGCCAAAGTACTCCAACGCTTACCATAGAAAACTTTTACGCTCGTATCGCATGTGTCGAATAAAACATTGTGAAATTTTCATTGGCGCTATAAGGAGACAGAACTGTCGTAATTATATTGGTCAAATTTGGAAAAGATCAATCGCAGACATATGCTTTGTAAAAAATTAATGTACGACGTGACTAGCCATCTTCAGCATGTAATGAGTGAAATACAGTTTCGCTCAATATCGAGGTTTATTAACGTAACAGATAATTGACTGTTTAAACACTTTCGTGATCTCCGAATAACACATATCTGTACCAAATATCTTGCAATTTTCATGTACGTATATTTTCAGATCGAATTCAAGTTTTTGCCAATTTAATCGTGATAGCCGAATCTCATAACAGCGAGAAACAAAATTTCAAGATATTTCGTACAGGACACGTAAAATCCGTTTACAAGTGTTGGAATACTTTGGCGAGTATTTCACGTAAACCGAGACAGAAGGCAGGTTTGTCTGGAAATATTTACGAGCCATTCGTTGACATAACCGGGGAAACAGGCTTGTCGACGCTCCCCCGCAAAAATCGCTTAAGATTCCGTTTCACGATCCCACCGATAATCGCCTTTTCGACGAAAGCCGGCCATGAATCCTGAATTCGGTGTGTTGCGCCGTGGTTTCGGGATTAACATTGATTTAAATTACAAATTTAACTGCCCCAAAGAGCCGCGGGAGTGGCGGGTGCTCTCTCGCAACACGCGGCGTTCTCGCATTCTGGGTCAACCGTAGCGAGTAGCAAGCTATAGGTGAGACGGTTAAAACGGGCGAACTACTTAAAACACTCCCCGTCTCAGAGTTACCAAAGGAGTAGCAGTAAGTCGACCGGTTCCACCCTCGCCCACCCTCTATCCAACCCCATGCACCTACATTCACCCCCGCTTGTACCCCCCATCGTGAGATCGGTCGACTAACTTCTGCCTCTCGCGGCTACGATGAAACATTAATTCCGATAATGGCATTAGCCGCGTGCCTTGTCCAGGAGTCTGGTGCACGATTTTCTAGTCGTTCCGCTTCCTTTTTATCTTCATCGACGTTTCCTATCACGCGACGCCTCTTTAATTTATCCGAACGATCCCGATTCTTTACCGAGCAAGAGCCGGCTAAGTCTGCCCGGTCGCCCACTGGTTTGCGGGTTTATTTTTAAAGGAGGTCACGGGTTTACCTTTAAAAAAGGCGGTGGGTTAAAAATGCCGTTTCCGAGATCAGATTTCTGACACGTCGTATAAATCAAACGATTAATAATTTTAAAGAGCCAAGCTTGTACAGTGGTGCACCAAAATTTGCGATTAAATAGATTGTTTACCTTTTATTCTACAAGCCATATATATTAAGAAATTCCGACTAGTGTCGCACAATTATATAACAATGTTTGTATGTTGCGCTGTTCCTTTTCACTTGCCACGCTTTCACGCTCGATATCAATTCAAATTGATTTAGATATGTCCACTGTAATATAAAGTGAAAAATCCATCGAACTGGAAATTTTTACACGCCACTGTAAATTCTTGTAACATTGAATCTCGAGTGTTCCAACAGTTTCAAATACGCGGGGGAAATGGCCATCAACGTTGGCAAGACGCGATATTACATCGGTGAAAGGTGTAACTTTCGGACGATTCGTAGAGTTGACGACACACGAGACAGGGAGTAACTGGAAAGCGATACCAACGAACCACTCCCCGAGCCCCGTAAAACAACCGACTATGTCCACGGTCAAAATTTCACGCGAGACACGCTTAAAATTCAATTATTGCGCCATCAAGAACGTCATGCGTCAGACGGAGCGCGCGCTCTTTGAGGCCGCGTCGCGGCGGGACATCATTTGGCGATAACCGCGGAGACGTGCTCATAATTACATCCGCGGCGAGAACTGCTCGGAATGGCAGTCGTGACGGTGCCGTTATTATTATGGAATTTACCGTCACGTACGGACACAGACACGCGCATATGCCTGCTGCCAAAACGTGCACTACGGGAACCGGTGGCTGACATCACATGCAAAGCGATCGTCGAAACGCAACGACGCTATCGTCCCTCCATCCCGACGATCCATTTACTCGTCGCTGTTCTTCTCCCTCTGGTTTTCTACTATCGTCAGTGTTACGATTGCGTGATTAATCTCGAAGAAACGCACGACGACGAAACTATTGATTTAATGCGTCGAAAAAGAGAACAGATGTTCTTTGATACGGCAGTGGATAGAAGTTTGGTGAACACGAGTTACACGTGAGAGCATGTTAGGTGTCTGGCCATCGTCACAAGACGCCTAACACGTAGATCGCCACGGTGAGCCACGTTACTAAATTTCTTTTAGAACGATTAAAATGAGAAAAGAAGTTTCATGGACTAAAAAATGTCCGGCAATGTGGATGACTTGGATGACTTTTGAGGTTGTTAGAAGAGATTGAGGAGATACGATACGATATTTAGACAAGGTTAAATATTTCCATCTACTGCGCCTCCCACGGCAAAATATATCAAATTCGCGCGGCAGTCATCGCGATTAAGTCTAACGAAGCTACGAAACCTAAAGTGCGTATAAACTGCAAGAAACATCTACTGACTCGTGATCGTCTGAATTTTGGCACCCATGTGACCAAAAAAAAATTTTTTTTTTTAAATTGTTTTTTAACAATGGTCTGTCCCTGCTTCAAACATAGCAATTGTTCAACGCACGAAAGAAACTTATATACGTCAAAGACCTTAATATCCAAGCTGAAAGAGAAAAAGAAGGTACAGCGTCATGATCTTTAGGTATTGCAGTTAATTAAGAAAAAGGGGGCGAGATTCGTGGTCGCGACGACACAAGAGCTTAATTAAATGAACGCGCTATAAATTCGGAAAGACGTATTCTTAGCGACGACGTCGATATATTCCCCCCCGGGTTGGTCAGTTGGTTTCTCCGTGGCCGCGTCTTTTCCCCGAGGAATCTGTCTACCGGGCGGAGATTAGGGGTGAGATTAGGTGTTCAACGGCGTTCGCTGCAGGCGCGGGAACCACGATAAATTCTCCTTTGACTTTATCGATGCTTCCACCCTACGGTCAAAGTCGACTCACGAAAGTGCCGTTAAAAGGCAACAGCCAACTCGGGGATTAGCTGTGTATTCGATCGATCGAATCAACCGGCTCCGACGATTATTTGTCTTCGCGGCGATTACCGGGCCGAGCTACGCTTTTCCTTCGATAGATACATCGCTATCGGGGTGTGTTGCTGAAATCGTGATACGCTCGAGTAAGTAAGATACATAGTAAACATAGGGTGGTGTTTTCTTTGCTATCATTGGGTAAATTAGCTTTCGAATCATTCCAAATGGAGAGAACGTTTGAAAGGCTCGTAACGAAAATAGCCCCTGACCGTTTGCTTGCCTTTTTCCAGAAAAAAAGGAAGAATTTCTGTTGGATACATTTCGCATCGTTTAACAAAATATGTATCTGTGTTTATATCGTAGAAGAGCCATGTACATAATCAAATCGTGCAATTGTAACAAAAGTTTTGATAAAACCGTTTAATTTTTATTTCGCTAGAAGACAGGACACGTGGTTTGTGTCTGGCTAATAGAATGCATTGCTATCTGAAAATTTGACAAAATTTTTTTTTTTTTTTATGATAGAGTGTGCTAGCGTAAACTGTGAAATCGTCGAATGAAGAGAAATAACGCGATTCGCGATCGGCAGCATTTTGTGGCGCGAACATTTCTAGATCGACTGTACCGATACTTTTGCCGTAAAATCGCCTGGTGAAAATTGCCTTATCGATTCGAGCCTGTGTAACCACATCGTGCAATAGCACGGTGACAAGAGCTTGCACATGGCAGCGAGATGAACGCAGAAACGCGTAACTCGCTTTACGTAGTTGGCATCGCTATGGGGAGAAATGGAACCGTTGTTGGATGCTCGTTCGAAAGGGCCACAACGCGAAGGCAATAAAAACACTATGAAGTAGATGAACAAGCCGCGTTAAAATCTGTCGGGATAATGACCCGACGTTTTACGCATTCCCGTTCTCCAAGATTATGGGCTACATAGTGCTGGGCAGCTTTTATCATGGCGTATGGTATACACGCGGAATATGCGATATTTATACGGAAGGAATAATAATAAAAAAACACACACACATATATATATATATCAACACTTTCCATATTTCCGGATTGTTTTAAAATTTTATCGTTATAACGACGATACGAATGTTCGATTACGGTACCAATGATATTTGCAAAAATTTCCTATGACGGACATAGTATAGCCCCATCGGAATTTTCCATGGCAGGTGTTCGAATACTTTGGTAAGTCACTATACACTGTACACGTTATAGACGTTAAAAATTCAGATACGAGTGGATAAAATAAATTTCTAACATGTAAATACGATACGTGGTTCGTTATTTGAATATTTGAATCTGATCGGCTGTCCGTTTGAATATTTGAATCCTACCGGTTCATTATTTAAATTTTCCAAGGTTTAAATATTCGAACGTTCTCTACAACGAGCCATAGCGACGAACCGACTGAAAAGAATAGTCTTCGCGTGTCTCGTTGCCGCAAACAATCAACGGCTGGGTGCAAATTTAAAAAAGAGTTTTGGTACACTGCGGTCGAGCACATAAACTCCAATAAAACGCTTTATGGAGAACCGCTCGGTCAACCGATCGACCGTTAGTATTGGCGATTCGTCGCGATTTCCCACGAGATACGTCGTGGGAAGCGAACGAAAAAAAAAAAAATATAGAGAAGAAAGAAAGATCGATTCGTTCCGTGGATTTAGCAGCACGATCGCTTGGGATATGTAAAGCAGCAACGAGATATAGGGTCAACCCCTGTCCGAACCGCCCCTTTTTTTCCTCTGTTTTCCCCAGTTTTTTCTCTCTCTCTTCAATCTACCAGCTTCTCTTTTCCGCCTGACCAGGTGTCGATGTCCCGATACGAATGTACGTACACTCCTGACGACAATTTTTGCCAGAGAAACCGCTACTTCAACCTGGAGCGAGCTGAATTGCGGCTCCCGCGAGAGGACGAATGGCGCGGGTAGAAGGTTGCTGGACTACCGCCTGGTTTCTATAGCAAGAACCGCGAAGAATATATTGTTCCGCTTTCGAGTCCTCAACTATCACGTTAGCGAGAACCTTGAACCTTATTCTCGACAGAAAGAAAGAGGAGGATATATTTCTTATCTTCCAGCGTATTCCCTTCTTCCGTTTTATTACTACTTTAATTAAAAATAAATTACCAGGCTAATATGGAACAGGGCGATAACATGCGTAACAGGATATTATTTCTACGGACTAAACTGAAACCTCCTGATGTTAATTGTGAGTATAATCTTCAGCTTGTACACGCACACTCATTTAACACGTTGGAGGAATCTAGACTTTTAACGACAATGAATAATAACAAATTTCAAGAACAAAGTATAACATTTTTATACTGTTTCATATTACCAGCACATTTAGGAGAATCCACGTTTCACATTTTGTTACAAACCTTCGAATTATCGTGCAATTTCATCTGTTTCATTTTTTTTTCTTTTTTCTTTTTCCCCAGGAATTGATAATACGCGATAAGAAATGTAAAAATTCGATTGTTTTCGTTAAAGCAAACAAGCAATCCGTATTAGCTTTTGCCTATTAATCAACCAAAATATGGAGCGATTAGTCATTCTAACGATAACGAATCTTGCCCGTTATTTCGGCTGAAATAAATTCTCTTCCGCGTAGCGCAAAGTACACAATGGAAACGAGATAGATAGGAATCGCGAGATAGAATAAAATTCGTCGTGTTTTACAAACGATCGGATGAAAACGCGGACGTCGTGGTCGGTATCGCTCTTGGAATTATTGGTCGATTCGAAAGCGGCTACAGTATGATTAAACTTAAATATTGAATCATGTCGGAAACGAGATGGAATTTACTTTCCATCGTGCGGATTAATTAATAAAAATAACCGAAGCAATCGGATTAATTTGCATCGCGAGTGAGAAAGGTTTCCGAATGTGCGAGCGGCCGCCACCGCTGCTGCTGAACATTTCCGCGGATAGATAATAGCGAAGGTGGAGATGGCTTGGTTTTGATTTTAACGCACACAATGTCACGTAGTTTCGAAATCATGACGATACGCACGTTCGCCGTTATATCGCTTGTTATAACAATCTCGCTGCTAACGGCCGAAAGGAAAGAAATTAAAAAGGTACGCGCGATCCTGCGCAACGCGATAGAACGGACAGGTTGAATTAAAATGTTGGTTTAAATTTCGAGAGAAAGTATCATAATGGATGCATCGTTTCCTCTATAGTCGAATAATCGACTTCTGCGTACCTACGTCAAATTATAAAAACAACTACGTGAAACGATGATATTTTGATTAAGTGTCGTGATTGTCGAAGAGCAAATGGAAATGGTACGCGATAACGCACGCGACATAACGTTAACGAAGCCCCGTGATATCGTCGGTTTCCATGGCATTCGTTTGTACTATAATACAAGACCGTACCGTATGTGATCGTATGGCCGGCAAGAATATACCACGATAGATATTCGAATAGATTATTTGGGGGAGTACCCTGCTGCTAGGGTGAACGAGATAGCTCCCAAACTAGCTAACGAAGAGAACTAATGAAGCAGCTCGCAAAACGAGGGAAACTGACTAATAAAGTTAGCCAACGCGTATATTCAACGCGTACGTAAGAACATACGATCATACTCCGAAGCGAATTTCTGTGTTGCAATTTTCATCGTCAAAGCAAGAATGAACATAAATTTCTCAATTTAAGGGGCGCACGTATCCTCTCCGCAAGCCGGTACTATTATCCTCCGGTGTGCTTCCGGTAATCGATTCCAAATTACCTTGAAAACGAAATATTCGCTACGAACTGCTAGCTCAATGTTCTTCAATTAAATGAAAAATAGCTGGACGACAAGTGTCCAAGGACCAGTTCGGTTCCCAGCGGCCACGCACCTCGTAAATTCCAGCAGCTTTTTCCACGTGTCAGCTTGTATATTAGGGCGATATTGGAGGGGCAAGCCAAAAGGGAGAAACGGTTAGGACAACGGGGGTCATGGCATCGGGCGAGAGATAAGAGACAAGTGGAAAGGGGGCAGATGAGATAGAGAACAGTCGGTTATACGTGACTAGGGGGTAAGCTCGCTATGTCTATGGAAGGTCGGTGCACTGCACCTAGGCGCTGCTACTCGGAAAGTACAGTGGCAGTAATGGTCTACTAAATCACATTATATTGTTTCTTGAGGGGTAGGAGAGGGCGTAGCAAGAGGTACGGTCCGTGGCAAACGTGCAAAAGGCCTCTTGCTTCTGTTGTCTGAGAGAGCTGCTAGAAAACAAGCAACCTTCGTTGGCCGCCCACTGCCTCCTTCCGCAAACCTCCTGCTAACCGCTGCCCACAGAGATTGTGGAATATATGTTTGTACACAGAGGTGCCGTTATCTACGGACACGTACGCAGAAATAGACGTACGTTCGAAAATCATATTTCCCTTTCCGCTATCTGCGAGCTCCACCGGCGCATCCTTGCGGGGCCCATGTAATTTGAACAGCGTGGCACGCGAACGAGCGATATCAACAATTTTGTCGGTATATTTCTGTGTTGGAATTTTTTTTCTTCGAGCAATCTATACAGAGAGAAGAGCATGTTGTAGGTGTGAAGGTGAGCGAGCGAGGAATTCCATAGGACACGGTGATACAATTCGTTACGACAGATTACCGAAATTGTGACAGAGTGGCTACAATATCGCCAAGACGAGAGAAACGAGACGTTATAGGCGGCCATTCTGGAGAATGCCTGTACTTAATTTCACGGCAACATGACGCTTGCGTTTCTTTTTTTTTTTTTCTTTTTTTCTTTTTTTGGTTGGAGTAAACCCCGTTTATAAATATTTGAGAAAGACTCGGGGAAAGTGTCTAATATCGTAATATAAATTTATTACGCGTGATACAAGTATTAACGTATATTTCCCACCACGAGTCGAAAGTAATATGTATTTATCGTATTTAATATCAGAGGTACATTCGATCTTGAATATAGAACAGTGATTATTTTCTAAATCGCTAATCCTGAATTCATCGTCGTTTTATTGCACCGCGAGATCGATAGTTAATGGCGAGCAGTTGTGACCAAGATTCGATTTGATCGTGTTTCTTTTCCCTTTAGGAATTATAATTTTCATTTTTCAACGTCGAGACGCAAAAACGTGTTACAGAGGAACGTTTCGACACAAATAACAACGTTTGCACGGGTCAACTTATTCGTTATGGAACACGTGCTTTCGGGACGCGAATTCGCCGTTTATATCCGCTTCCTTTAACGCGAGAACGTTAAACGAAAACAGAAGCATCAATAAAACGTGGAAATAAAAGCGACTTGAGAATCAGCGGATGGCTGCAAACAAATCTGCCGGGAAGCAAGGGAAAAAAATAAGAGGAGAGTTGGTCCAGACGGAAAATATTATGATACGAGAGAAGGAGCGGCAGGAGGAAATTAATAAAGCTGATGGAACAACCAAGAACGAACGTAAGCGTTTTCGGAGGAGGGGCAGGCTTTTGTTTCGTGAAAATCGCAACGACGATAAAAATCGGTTGGAACGGACCGTCCCGGTGGAGAAAAAAAAAAAAGGAGAAAGAAAGTGGCAGGAGAAGAGAGGAGAAAGTTTCCTCTAAAATTCTTCTGAGAAGTAACAACAGCACTTCGATGAAAGAAGCTGGCATCGACGTGAAGGGTGACGATTTCTTAATGCAACTAGCAATCGTAACGTTTACCAAGTTGAGGACGTACATCCCTTTTTAGTGAAGGCAGCTACCGCGTTCTATCCTCCTCCATTGAAAGTGGCGAGCAGATTGCAACGAAAAGGGACATTATACCTAGGAGTGGAGCTATTGACAGAGATAGCGTTGGAGAAAAGAACAAAAAAGAGCGGAGAGGAAAATGGGGAGGGGGGGGGGAAAGAAGCGAGAAAAAGATGGCACGAGTCTGAAAGGAACGTAGATAAGAAGCCGGTGGAAGGAAAATGTCTAGGATACAGTGGCGCGGGAATGGAGCGGTGTAAGAAAGTAGAGGGTACTAGGAAATGTTAAGAAAGAGGGGGGAAAAAAGGCGGAGGTGAATGGCGAAATGGAAAGATGAAAAAGCGGAATTTGTTCGTGGATGGCGAAGAAGACAGTGCTACGATATTTTCAGCAGGTTCCTGGTCTGATTTTATAGAGAGGAAGATACGTTAGAAAGCATTATCCCCGTATCGTGCACGAAGAAAGGAAAAAGGAATAGGATGGAGAGGGTACAGGAAAAAGACGAAGATCAGCAGGCATCTTTGAGGTTCCCCTTTCTCCTTTTACCCGACCGAGTCAAATGGAAAGGAGGAGATGATTTCTCTGTGCGAACAACGAGCGTAAACGTTTACCACGGTGAAGCCGTTCATTGTGGCCATCGCCTTAAGGGAGACACCGCCGGTCCCGTGCGTACTTCTTCCGCTCAAGAGTACTCAGCCGGGCTACAAAGGATGGAAATACGAGAAAAACTGCGAAACGAAGAACCCACCGACGGAAGAATAACCGACGCGATGCGGTTAAAGAAAGGTGCGCCGAATGCGCGAAACAGAATAAACGTGCTAAACTAGATAACGGAACAGGGATTAGAGCAGAAAGCAGGACACGAGATTTTCGCTCTGACAATGCGTTTTCCATCGAAAAAGAGTCAAACGCGATATCGAGTGTTCCTATACAATGTTCATTCCGGTAAAAGTATATACGGAAACGAACGAGAGCGAGAAAGGAAATTACGTAATTTCTAGGTGGTAAGTTTTGCCATTGACGAAAATCTCGTTCCATATTCACGGGAAGGAAAAATAATCGACAAAAGAGAACACGAACCGAAGGAGACGGGATAGGAAGAGGATCGTGGCGCGGAAATTACCCCGAAGGAAAGGGAAAACGGCAAACAACGACGAGAAAGGGAAACAAAGTGAGAACGGTTCTCTGCCACCAGACCAAGTAATGGCAATTTCTCCGAAAATTGAGGCGCCACCTAACTATCTTGACTTTCCCAGCCCTGTTCCTCGCTCGCCACCTTATTACATAACGCGCGTAACGTCTGTCTGAGCGCACGATATACGTGACACTTGCCTCGTTCCGTGTACCTTCCCCTATGTCGGTGTGCGGTAAACGTCTGGCAAGTTCGAGGAACGCGTTCATCTTGTCTCAACCAGCGGACCGGTTAACTACCGGGTAGAATGCGTGGAACTTGTGCCAACGATTCCGCGTCCCCTCGAATAAACTCGAACGGACACTGGCTAGAAGAGAACTAGAACAGGAAGAATTTCCGACGCACTAACGGAGAGTTTCGCTTTATTGCTGTTTCCTAACTTGGCGAGAAGAATTTCTTCTTTTTAGTTCGCGCTATGAACGAAGCTGGAAGAAAAATGGAAGATATTTGTGAAACAAAATAAAGAGTTTTCGACCTTGTACCGAGATACAGATAGATAGGATACAGAAAGACTAGGAAGTTTCTGTTACACGGTTAAGGAGCCGCGTCGCTGTGTTATGTAGAATTAAAATGAGGTTGCGTCTACCGCAACTGCCGCAGTTATCCGCAGTGTCTCCTCGGGAATTCCGAGGTTACGCTCTTACGAGCTCCCAGCAGGCGTGTGATCGGCGACTTGCGGACACTGAGAACACTTTGGCAAGTTTGCGGCGCTGGTCTTAACGAAGCGAAAGCTACTGGCAAACTGGAAGAGAGAGAACTGTCGTCCGGCAGGGCTCTCCAGTTAAGATGCCCTTTATAGTCTAATTCTCGTGAATGTGTCGCGGTTTATTCGCTTGTACGCTCTAACTGTGCGATACCGTACAGGAAATACGGATCAGGCTGAGGTCACGGAACTAAAACAACGGAGGCCATCCATCATTTCCATCTCCGGTAACAAAAGGCACGATTGTGGTTCCGTTCTGCTATTTGTACAGCTTTTCAACGCGTTTAATCATCTCCCGGGATTGTTGTTTCAATCAGATTTAATATTCAGACACGAGTAAATAAATACATCGTCGGTCCGAATCCCAAACTAATGAGACGTGTCTACATCGGAGCTTCTTTACGTTTATCGCCCTATGTTTCCGTGTTACCTTCAACCGTATTATCCTTCTTTCAGTTTTTATTTTTCCCAGCTTAATCCGCGCTACGTTTCGTCTGTCCTGTCTTTGTCCTCGTTAACCCTCCTAGCGTTCCCTTCGATTTGATTTCGAATGGCTCGGATACCCACGGCGACGCCCTTATTACGAGAGTTTTAATTAAAAGTCTACGATACGGCGCCACGATATGGAGAACGACGCGAACGAATTCCCTCGGGAAACTCCCGATTTTTCCCAACAACATAATCAAGCTTTTAAGCGGCTTGCGAAGAGAGGATCGAACCTTTAATTAGACGCAAACGAGAGATATGTATGTGGTAACGTATATATCGTTACGATATATACGGTAATCGGCATGTGTTTCAATGAGTTTTCAAAGCCAGCTCGCGCACAACCGAGGAAAAGTCTTGAAACATTTTTGGATTCTACTGTGTCGCGCGGCAGTCAGAGCTTTATGAAACGCCGACAAAGAGACCGCATTCTATTTACCCACGCCGTTCAAGTTTTTCGCTCAGGGCCAACCGTTTATTGCCTCCGTTCCATCGTTTCGCTGATAATTTTGTTGACACACCGAGGATGTGGGAAACGTGTGGATAATCGTCGAATCTGTGCGTTCTGGTTAAAAGGATGTTCGCGAAAAACGTATACGAGTCTCGCAGAACGTATTCACCCGTTCTATTTTCTTTAAAACTTCAATTTTACTCCGTTTATAGTAGTACTTTATGTTGTAAGAAATCTGACACTGGGATATATGATGAATAATATACGCAGTAAGCAGAGTGAGCGTGAAAGAACGATACTTATGGCTGATACTGTATACGACTAATGTTCAATTTTCAAGAAACAATTGACTTGCTACCATAAGTTTATTTATCGTTATAAGATGACTTAAATAACGGCAAATTCTAAAACAAAATTTAAAAGGATAACGTTTGTAACGTCATCAGTAGACCACGGAATTACACGCATCTATCTACTACGGAAATACACAAAATACAAAGTACACCTTTTAAATTTTTAACAGTGATCCTTTCAAGCCAAAATGTTGACTTCCGAACGATTCATATGACAATCGAATAACGAACTTATTTCTCGCCAGTAACGTTTCAATAATCACAATCGTTCGACGATCAATCGACGATGGATCGTCATCCAAAATATTCCTATCCCAACTAAGATGAAATACCGAATCGATACGCAATCTGATAGTGCGATCACGATGACCGTTTGGCCCGCGTAAAATCCTCTGGTGGAAAATCTCGATACGATTTCAGGCGCGTAACCGTAAAAATTCGAGATTCCACGAGCTCACGCAGTGGTATTTAGCATGGAACCACGCGGTTTCCGATATTTCCGGTCGGAGATCACGGCAACGAAGGAACCAGAAATTTTCTAACGGGCATCGCGCACACCACGTGGGTTTCGGGGGTAGCCAGGATTGAAGCGTTCTCGAAATTCCTGTCTGCTTCGCGGCTATTTGACAGACCCGTTCCGTCTGTTGGAATGGCTTCAACCATCGTGATCATCCATCGTGAGTCTCGATAATTCCCGTAATTGGAACCGAGGAAATTTGCCCGGCCTACGGATCACCGCGGGAAGTATGGAGAAAGCAGATTGACAGCGATATTGGCACACGTTAATTGCATAACCGTCGCTCACCCCCGCTCCTCTATGATCGATTGGTAAACGATACGAAACGTCGACCAGAGAAAACGTGTTTTTACTTTTCATCCTATAAGCTGACTGGTAAATGTGTGACAAACATAGATAATACGTTTTAAAACAAGTTGTCGTTAAGCACGACATGACACGGTTTCCATATTTACCCTTACTGTCTCTTCAGGCCACATTTTACACGATTGTGCTTTACCATTTTTGTGATATTCGTCAAATTCGAGGAATGTACGAGAGAGGATTCGTGTTAATATGCGAGAATTGTCGCATCTTAATCCCTTAGCCGTGTCATTTTTCCTTTCGAAATCTTTCGTAACTATGAAATTAATAATAGCTGGTAAAGGCGAATCAATTTTAGATAACTCGATTTTACTGCATCTAAATATGATACAATTTATTTATAACAGAAATGAAACGAAACGGTAAAAGATTGGAAATCTATAATCTGTTACTCTTACCGACGAGTGAATTTATCCTTACAAGATCTTCCGCTCGTTGAAACAGGAATAACACATTGGGACAGAAACATTCAAGGACGGCAATTAGGTGGGTGGAATTTATTTCATATATTCGACAAAATACTTCTCTGTATTTAACAGGAACGATGAAACGTTAGGGAATATATTGTAGAAGCTTTTGAGCGTTTAAATTAATATCGGTACAACCATAGGAGACGACAAAGCGAAAACTGTTTGCTCACGTCAATAAGAAAGGACAACTATGTCGTGGAGTGGTCGGGACGGCCGCGTGTTTCATGGGATAGTTTGCTTGTGCGTTTGATGGACAAGTATAGAGTAGAGGAGTAGCTTAATAGCAATATTGGTCACTGTTAACTGTATGGTCGTAATTAGACCCGTGGCTATTGGTATTCTGAGGGATTCCTGAAGCTAACCCCTCTCCCTCTCCCCCAACAGAGCGCAGCGCGACATAATTTACCGAAATAGCTGTACGATCGCGGCTAGCATACCTTTGATAACGTCATTAAATGCGCATTCTGCGGTACGAACACGGCCGCCGAGCCAATTTTGCGCAACAACAAAGGGCGGAGGCCAAGACCGAACCTACGCCCTTCTCTCGATAAATCAATTTCTCACGAGCTTTACGAACTTTTCTCTATCGTTACTTTCGCCCCTTCCCCCCCCCGTCCCCAACACCTCGCTCTTCGCCCGATTTATCGTACAACTACAAGAGATTTTCATTTTTCCCTCATTACGGTAAATTCGAATATTTTTTGTTTCTATGGGTGATATAATTTCATTAAAGTCTCGATTTGACAATATTTGTGGAAAATTTCATTGGTAGTACGATACGTTTGTTGAAAATTTCATTGGTAGAACGATACTGTTGTTGAAAAAGAACAAACGCCAACGTGTTGACATAATGACATCCGACGAATCTCTGAACGGTGATTCGAGAAAATGAAACTCTCGTGGAAAATTCGCCATTTACCAGCGTAAAACGCGAATCCATTCTGCCCCACCATCGCCGCGTCTCTCAATGACCTCGATTTCCGCGCTGATTCAAGCCGCATTACCGGAAGTGCCTTATTTTCACCCGCAAAATGGATACCTCCCTTTCGTTTTACTTAATAGCGCCGTTGACGATAGAAATTGATTTCAGATAGATTTTCTTAAACTTAGTTCGAATTTCCTCAACTTATATCACAAAATTTATCGATCTTGATATCTCTCATCCGTGCACGATTCTCAAGTTTAAGAAACTTTTCACTTTTCCAAGGATCATCAGTACGAACGCTTCGTTGATCATTTGTAAAAGCTGAGTTCTTTTGTTAAACCATGAGAAACAAAAAAAAATGCAACAATTTTTATCGGTCGTTGATAAAAGAAACGTGTTTTTCTAATACATTAACGAAACCAAACACTTTTATCGTTCGACTAATTCATAAATCGTTGCGTACATTCGACAAAGAACGTGGGAAAGTTAATCAAATGCACCTACGTGTAAAGGAAACAAATTGATCTTGAAAAACAAAGGTAATACCGGAGAATTGTACAAACGTAACGCGATCAGACGCTATCAGTTAGACGCTATTTAATGGGGTGGAGAAAGCGAAGAAACCGGACGAACACGACGCAACCGAGACGAGGGAAGAAGGGCGACACCTGGTCTGGCTCGGCTTACGGAGCACGTAGTGTCGCAGTCAAGGCTGACCTACATATGGGCTGCACCACTGTCTGATCCCATGTAGAGCCATTCTCCTGTGTGTCTCCTGGCTTAGCGAGCGTGCCGCGAGATCGTAACGTAGACGTAGACTGGTTAGCGCGTAAACACACGCTCGTGTTTCCGCCACCACCGAAAATCCCTTTCAACCAACATGGAGGCAGAGGATCGAAGGAAGGCTTCCTGGCGGCGGGCACAAACGATGCTGCAAATCGTTGGATTATGCGAGACGCCATCGGGAGCCGCACTGAATACCGCGGAACCGATATTTCTATATTTGCGCTCGGTAACTGTAGCGCGCGAGTTTTAACAAACTAGCCGCGATAAATATAGCGGAATTAGCTGTTGGATTATACGATTCCTCCGAAAACCGCGGCAGGAGTTTATCTTGCTTCCGAAATTTTCCTCGTGAAAAATGGTAGTTGATAAGTCGATATTATCGTTGAACGAAAATAACGATATACTATACATGTGAAATACTATATAAAAGTACGGTTAAATAAAATACGCGTGAGCATCGGTGTACACCGAACAAAGCAACTGGATCATTAATTGAAGTGGAATGCACGGCTAGTAAAAAAAAAAACGATATCGTACAAAGCCTAGCGAACGAGGCAGAGAAATCGACGTTATGTGACGTTCGATTCAATAGCGACCGTCTGTCGCAGTACAGTCTCCAAGGATTTTAGTACGGATTATTCCAGTACCTGTCGTTCAGTCACGGTACGATTGTCGACAAAGGAGGCGATCGATCGAACTCTTGTTTTTTCTCCCCCTCCTCTCTTCCTCGCCACTCTTTCCTCTTATTTCTCTGTCCCGCTCGTCGTAAATCGCGGTCGAACAGCTCCCCCGTGGCCCGGTCGATGATCGAGAAAGTTTTGCAGATTGTTCTCGGTGTGTTTGTCTCTTCTCGCCCCGAGAACGTTGATCATGCCCCTCTTCAAATAAAGCATTTCCTGTTCAGATATCGGAAACAGACGTATCGCGTATCGTTCGACGCGAATCGAACAACAAATGCGCGCTCGTCTAGGCCTTTCATTTTATTTCCAACGCGTTCATTCGGTCCCCTCGATCCCCTGCCAAAGAAACAACCTCGATATATCGATCGACCTACGCGAAGCATTATACGCGTAACATAATACGTAATACGAACGAGAGGTATTATCCAAACTCGTCTCGTTCAAAACGACGTCAATCGTCGTACGAATCGTAATCAGCCTAAACTCGGTGAACGTATTAACAAGCGGAACGAGCAGACCATGTAGCACGTCTTCCGTTAACAATAACGTAAATCGCCCAAACTGTAATCCCTTCGTGCGGAAGAACTTTAACAATTATATTTAATGCGATACAGGTCCAGCGGCAGCAATGGGAGAAGGCAGAGCGAGGACAAGGAACGTGTGCTCGGTGCACAAGAGAATGCGACGGACGAAGGTAGAAGGAGAGTTCTGGTCCGAGTGGAAGAAGAGGGAGAGAGAAAGTACGATGCGCGAGTGTAAGGGTGAAAGAGAGAGGTGTCATAAGCCGTAGATAACCGAGGCACCCATACCAGTTCCAAACTCGTACCTTCGTGTCTCGGCCGCGACCACCAACCCCAGGTGAAATCTACCCCCTTTCGCAGCTCCATTCTGGTCCTATAGCCCTGCTACCTAGCCTATTCTCGTCCCAGCACAGCTATGCGCCGTAGTCT
Source organism: Bombus pyrosoma (assembly GCF_014825855.1). Lineage (NCBI taxonomy): Eukaryota > Metazoa > Arthropoda > Insecta > Hymenoptera > Apidae > Bombus > Bombus pyrosoma. The sequence goes on along the minus strand of NC_057770.1, from coordinate 1,544,531 downwards.
AATCAAATTTAATAACTTTTGTGCTACCCGCGCACTCTGTCCTCTCTGCTCGTCGCCCCTCCGCCACCCTTCATCTTCTTGTACGCCAACTACCACCCACTTTCTGTCTCTCCTATCGCCGTCCCTTTCGCGCCCTGTTCAACCTCCGTCTATTCCTCTCCGTCGTTCGTTCTCGCTCCTACGTTCGTTCGCGGCCTGTCTCTGCTACCGACTCCCTCGGTCTCTGTCACGTTATAAACTTGCGGCTCGCGCACAGCCGAGCTACTGAGTACCGCAGATTTATGACGGGGACATGTCAGACTCGCTGAAACAAGTCCGATCTGCTCGTGACTTCATTTCAGAAGGGTTTCACGAGTTCATCGTCTGCGAGGCTTCGTCTACTCTCTTCCTTTTTTTTTTTTTTTTTTTATTCATCTCCTGCCAAGCCTGTCCCCTTTTCGGTAATTTCCACGATAACAAGCCGTCTCGACTTTGGTTTCGGCGAGACATCGAGTTTCGCGATAAATCACGATTAACCCACACATATATACGTTGCGACCGGCTAGTATCAGAAACCAAGTTGTTCGCGCGACCGAACTTGCAGATATTTCCTTGCCGTGACGCGTCGCGCCGGCTGGAAGACACGCGCCAACTCCACCACCCGTATCCGCGGACATAAATCCTTCTCGTGTTGGGTAGACTGCTCGTGGATTACTTAGGACGCGAGATACGCACGGGAATCTGCCGTGCAGAGCTGAAGAGAAGATCAGTGGAGTGGTAAAGGGGCATTTCGCTCGTTTGACTCATCGGACGACGCAATCAGTACTGTGGGGAGATGAAAAGAAGTTTCCCGGGAAGAATGCGTGTCCGACCGGTTATTTACAATGAACGTAACAGGATTTGGAAGATTGACACGGTTCACATTTTCGTCGGTTAGAAGTTAGTGTCTACAAACACGATCGTGTAGCAGGGAATAACAGAAACAGAGGGAGGAAGTGATATTTCTGGAGACTTGTCGCAGTTCTGCACGATTACATGTCACCAATTTGGCCAATAATACGCTACGGCCGAAGATACTTAATCCGTCGCTAATTATACCCTCGTCACCTTTCTAGTTTCGGCCAATATCCGTTTCAACGACAACGATATATCTATCCAGATTCCGACGACGAATTAAGAAGCAGAATTAACGTCATGGGTGATCGTATCCAGAATTGTTACGTGCGAACACGGACTGACTGATAAAACCGAACCGATCCCGGACAGAATTTTAAACAAAAAATCGGGGAAACTATATCGGTTCGCTGCGCGTAAATTAATATCCAGAAGCAGAGTTCGAATCGGAGGGGTGGCAAGCATTAAACTCGAAAGTAGAATAACCGTATCCGGATTTCAAACGCGACCGCACGCCTATTTTGTAGCAGTTAGAACGCGGTGGTCAATTCTCGTCCCCGTGTCCGCATTGGTCCCATGTGTTCTCCTTCTCTCTTTCCCTCCCTCCCTCTCTCTCTATCTATCTCTCAGCCGTTTTCTCCCCGACCCCATCGAATCGCCACTGCGCAACTCTGTCACGGATTTACCGATAATGTTGCCGGCTATACCTGTACTAGATGGACATGAACACGCACACGCATGTCCTCATACACGTACACATACACAGGTCGAAAGGGAGCTCGACCGGGTATATCGACCGGCCAGTAACTACAGATTAGTGTTATCAGAGCGTAACAACGCGAAAGCGTGGTTTACCTTGACACTGGTGAAACGCAAGATCGATGGCGGATGGGGGACCCGTGAAAGTCGACGATAAATTGTTCGGTTTATTTAATGGCAACCCGTTGTTCGTACGATGCCTAACCTGTAACCTGCTCGTAGATCAATGGAAAGTTCGATGCAATCTGACGCTAGACTCATTCACGGTTCCGTCCTATCGTCTAGGATTTTAGTTACAGGAGAAATTATTATACTCGCGGCCGTAAATTAAGATTCCGAGTCGGTTGATCCAGAGCTTTTTCGGCGAAAATGATGGAAAGTTCGTTAACGGTAGAAACGCCGTCTAAATCCGTCCCAGTCGCGATTGATAGATCGCGTGCAACTGGGAACCGCTCTTGTATACCGGGCAGTACGTAAAGTTTGCAAACGTTATTAGACGAATGCTTTCCCGGGAAAATCCATTGTCATACATCACGTCCGCCGCGTCCCTTCATCATGGTCCTGGTATCCAATCCGGAACGTGGCCCCGAAGCAAGGATACCTATGGCTCGCGAGACCGAGGATTCGTTGAACTCGCCAACTGTAATAAGTTTCGCCGAATCGACCATCCGTTGTAAACACACTCGGTCCGAGCTACCCCCGTTTGCTCGTTGTAGATTTTACACCCTTTCGAGCAGACGTGGATTGTTGCGGGACACCGCCGCTTAATTACTATGCTACGCGTAATGGACGGACATTTGCCTATACGAGTTACTTTGCTACGCGATAACGGCCATTACTGTAAATTGCGGGCTTAATAGTTTTAAAATATCCGCAACGTGCGAGCATCGGTCACGGACAGCTGTGACGAGAATATGATTCGGTTGCAACGACCGAAACTCTTCGTATCCATGAACCACGCAAGAAACGTATTTAAACGTCAGAATATGTATTTCGTTCTCTTGTACGTCTCCTCGGTATAGTTTCGTTTTTGGTCACGTTAATCGATAACAAACGTCACGTTAGACGTTTTATACGTAGAACTGTAAAAAGTATTACATTTAACTATACATAATATATGTATATACCGCTTACGTATTTCTTAATTGGATCCAAATACAAGTTAAATTTCGCATCGTTTAGACAATTTAGTGCATACTTTTGTACGACTACGACGATCGAATAGTACAGAAGTGAAACGTAAAATCCGATGAAAACGTGTTGCGTTGGAAAATAAAGGTACAAAATATTTTTCGTAGGTATCGTAATGGAGCAAGTGACGTGGAAATCGGTGCTCTGGAAATTATTCGAGCGTATTCGATATGAAACTCTATTGAGTTTCTTTTGTTCTATTAAACAAAAACAAAAAAAAAATGGCGAAACAACGCTAAAGATAGAGATGGCGGGGGTCTGGAGATATAACGGAGATAGCAAAGACCGGATAGTGGGTCGATCGAGGGATCGGAAACGAAATCCGTGAGTGTGCGTGCACTTGAATCCGAATTGCCGTTCTCCCGGGGAGGACGCGCTGGTGTACGTAAATCGGCGATAAATCTGTCCTGGCTGAGCGTTGATAGCATTCGAAATGAACGCCATAAATTCATTAAGCGGCCGTATCTGATATGGAGAGATGATCTGAGAGAGACTACAAACCAACGGAAGTAGAGAAACTACGACGAGAACATAGTCGGACGAGGTAGTTTCCTGATTAGAAATTACGATACGAATTCCCTTGCAGTCCTCTGTAAATATAACTACAACGTAAATATCGAGCCAACGACTAGTCGAGCTACGTGCTTGTGGCGAGCACAGTGTTATTGGATTTCCATGGTTGATCGTTTTCACGATCTTTCATACGCAAATTCGAGCATGGACCGCGCACACCTGCAAAAGCCTGCATCAATTATCGCGCAAAACTGAAAAACTCAATGTGTGAAATTTTCACCGGAGGACAAAATTGAGTCGATGGAACGCGCGTTGTTAACGTCTCTCGGCGAAAAAATGACACCTCGGCTCAATTTCTATTTTTAGGGAACTTTCTAGATCGTTTCCATCGGACGCGTCTCGTATACTAAGGTATCCGTTAGTCTTCGAAAAAACGAGAAAACGAAAAATGACGAAGAGAACGCGGACGATATCGACATCGATGTTATACACATACATGCTATTTTCAGCATCCTCCATATCCCTGGGGAAACGACGCGAAAACAGCTAGAGACCACATGCTCCGCGAGCTTGTGTGGCCCGTCGTACGGTACCGTACCTTCCATTTTATTTCGAACAATGTCATCTACGAGAAAATCATAAATTTTACGTACGAAGAAATGTGCCAATGGATATATATATATATATATACATAATCGAGTAGACAAAACTCCAGGTTTCCCGGTGATTTATTTCAAGACTTATTCGATCGAGGGAACACCAACTCCAATATATTCAGAATTTCAGAGGTATTCAAGGATATACAAATAAGAGACTGAGACCAAAGTAAATCGAGTGAATTAAATATCTGGATGATGATAGAATAATGAAGCAGTCAAGAACAATGTGAATAATGAACAAAATGTTTTCCTGCTCCGTTTTTATCGCTTCTGCCGGATAGTTCTCAGTCTCTCTCTCTCTCTCTCTCTCTCGCTCTCTTCGACGAGCTGGTAATCGTCAGTAATAGCGAGATAAACGAAACCAAGCTGAATCGTTAGACGTGAAACGGGAACAAAAATGTAACTCGATTTATCGTTTTAAGACCGCGGAATACTTGGGTCGTTAGTGTTATAAGCGTAGTTACTGCAAGTCGGAGGAGCCGATAATTAATTAATTATTCGATGCCGTAGAAGCGTACAATTTGGTCTGGACAGAAACCAGAAACCTCGGGACGTTGGCCAGCCGCCAAATTAGCTTATTAAATTAACACGTTCGCTCGAGGCTTGGCAAGCCTCTTTCCACGATTTCTGAGAAAAGGGCGACATCTTCGGCTTTGGCCGAAGTGTTGCCGAAATAGGAAAGCAGACGTTTCAATTTCATGGAAATTTGTGAATACAGCGCTGGTTCTCGCTCGTTTCATATATTCCATCGGTAAACTGAAATTTATATTGTAGTACGTAACGGTGATTTTAATTAAAATCCGTTGATCGTGTGTGTTTTTTGAATACAATTTCGGTGAATAAATCGTGAACGAAAAGCATCGAAGCAGAGAGAGAGAGAGAGAGAGAGAGTGCGTTAAAATATTTTGTCGGGGTAGTTTATCGAACAAAGTATTTATTACTTAAAGACTGTTGATGACCAATTACTTGAAACAAAACGCTGCACACCATTCCACGCGAATCATTATCCCGGTCAGGCAACTTTTACAAATCGGATTCGATCAATTTCCAACAAATACGGCTCTCCTGTACATTGCATTTAGCGTATTACAGCGAGGAATGAAGTGCCGTTTCGAACACGGCCCGTAACAGACGGTAACAGACCGAGTTGAACGAAAACGAGCCTCGTCCAACGATATTTCAAATAGGTTTTTGATTTCCACGCGATTGCTCGCCCCGATCGTGTTCGACTCGTTTACCCATCTGAACATCGGTTCCATAATCCGAAATAAAAGTCGTTTCATTTGGTAAATATCGCGTACCGTATTGCCAATGGATTCCGAATTCCGGTATCGCGTCGTCGGAGACTGACAAAAAATAAAAATAAAAAAATAAAAAATAGAATGGCTCATCGATGCAAACTACATGAAAAGAAACTCGAGGAGAGCGTAAAATACAAATATAAAATCATATGGTGCTGGGGGAAAAAAATATAAAATTCATAATGTGTCCGAATATTTTCGGGCTTAAATGAACAAAGAATGGTGGAACCGTGCAGAGTGCAAGCATTATCGAGAAAATCGACAACGATAAAAGCGCGATACTACCGCCACTAACTCCGAGACTAACCGAAAAATGGAGCAACGAGAAGCAGGATCGCGTCCAACGAACAGCAAAGAGTCCATATCGTCTGGCAACACCTCGGCTACAACCTGCTAACGATTAACTGTCCGTGCTCGCGATACAAGATAAAGGATAATAGCACATCCGGATTCCGCTTTAGTTACCGGACGTACAGATTCAGCGCGAAATGAGATTCCAGCCGGTCGCGAAGGGGGCACAGTTTGTACTATCAAATAAATTTACCTTGGTGTGCATATATATGTACACAATACCGAGCGACGTAAGACGGTGGAACGCTGGTTTCTGGTCGTTCGTTAAATTTAATCCGTATCGCGTAAATTCAATTTAAATTCCGCGATTTTCGTTAGGGCGGCAGAAGGGAAAGGAGAGACACATCGCGTATCCACGGAAAACTGACTAAATTTAACTTGTTCCGTGGCTGTTTGCGAGCAGCGAGCAAGCTTTTCGCTTAAATTAAATACGAAAAATTTTCCTGGGAAATTTTTATTAAACGCCGAAACTTTCTGTTCGCAAACCAACGACGGACAAAAGCGGAAAATTGCTTTTTGATATCCCAAAACGTTACATAGCCCTTTCTCGTTGGCGAACAAGTATGGAACAAGCATGGGACAAGCGATCACAAACCTTGAGCACTTTGAGGATCGTAGCTCGAGCATAACCGCGTAACGCGTACCATAGAGATCGCGCAACTTTCCACTTACCGAGCAGCTTGAATACCTTCCAAGTTACATGACGAGCAACGCGCGTGCTAATCGAATACAGCAAGTTCGTCAAATTCATTGCTTCCTGTAGTTATCACCCCGAGGGTGTCTACTAGCATGGCAACGCGTCGACCAAGTGAGATTCGTTTATCCGCCTTCCAACCTTTCCATAGCTGTTCGTTGCTTCTTCCTCGTGTTTACAATCAGTTTTACCAGCATTCAGTTTAATGCGATTCTCATTAAAGGAAAAATAATAATCCGATAAAATTGAGTTTACGTAAGTAGAGTTACTTTTTAGAGTCGGACAATCGACTTCGAAACCAAACTTAATCGCGATATCGATCACGAGTTTCTAATTGTCTCTCTCTCTCTCTCTCTCTCTATTCGTCCATTTTTAGCTGAACGATTAGAAACCTCTTGCTTAACAGGTACTATCGATACAGTGACATTTTGCAGATCGTGGTCTCCTTCTTTAAGAATTTATAATCTTCTCTCGAATAAAATGGTCGGATGATTCGTAAAGTTCCATTAATTTTATTATCAAAATAGTTGTATCCGATCAAACGATATCGGTTCAACTATGCAAGACCATGTTAGTGCTTTCAAGTGTAGACGCTGAAAAACCAGTTGACGAGTAACAATGTGTTTGCAAATTGTTTTACGCGTTGTACTAGCCGTATTGAACGATAAAACGTAGCTTTTAACGCTTTAATCGATCCGCTTAATTGGTCAATGAAAAGTTGCCTGGTATAAACATGACTCAAGGAACAAAAAATGAGATGAATATTCCGGTCAAATTACAGTATACTTTAACGTGTCGAGATTGACAAGAAAGTACCGGTGGTTGTGCGAAATAAACGATAACGAACGCGTGCTGGGAAAATTAATTGTTTTACGTCCCGAAGGTTGACGTCCCGTGCCGCTTGTATCGGCCAGTATCGATAATCGATTTGGCAATTTTACGCCAGACAAAACGCCAGTATGTTTAAGATTAATAAGTAAGTCATGCATTAAGACTCAAGAGCAATCCTGACTATCCTGATACGCGACTGTGGCGTATGCAAATGCCGGCGTATAATTAACGAACATCTTCCGGATGATAAGCGAGGCAACGCCACGGATAATCTTCCGGTAATATTTCCTGGGGAGAAACGTCCGCGAAGGAAACGTATCTAGACCCGTTCGACGCTGGAAAGAACTCTAACGACGTCCTCTTTAGCAAGAAGTTGCTACTCTTCCTTGGCCCCAAGATAGCCGGTTCTTTAATTCGCTTAGCAGTCGTTACCGGTAAGAGAAGGCTCGGCCAGAAACTTTTCCATTTCATTACTCTATTCTCTCTCTTTCTGCCTTTACGCTCTTCTGGCCGACTGTCTGTTGGTCCTCGTCCACCTTGTTGCCATCAACTTTATTACTTTGTCCTCTTTCGGCGTGACTGGCCGTGTACGCGAGCGAAACCTGCGCCAGTCGTTTCGACTCAAGTGCAGTAAGCTTCCCTTAACTTTCGGCTTAAATCTTTTTCTTCGAGCAAAATGCCTGGTTAACTGGACGCAAGCAAAAACGATCCTTCAAGAAAGAAGGGCTACACGGCCGCCCTGGTGAAATTCGTCGGCTGAATTTACCTGGCCGCGCCATAAGCTTTTCCTGTGTTGCTCGCTCGTGTTTAATTAACGGTGTCGGATCAAAAGCTGACGGCTTTATTATTCTTTTACGCGACCCTCCAGTCACTTTGAAATATTAAATTCCGCGTAGGCGAATCTCGCGGAATTTACGGCTTTTCGTTTACAACACACAGATAAAGAACGACACGGTCGTGGATCACGAAGAGACGAAACGACTGTACAACGACCGTAGAATGTATAGAAATATTTCCAAAACGATTCACGAGAGAGACCGACGACGATCCGCCGAAAGAAATTCAGCACAAATTCCGGTATGCAAAATTAAGGATTAAAGTTATGACTCCTGTCGAGCGTGTTAGCGTACTTTTCTCTCTCTCTCTCTCTCTCTCTCTCTCTCTATTCGAATGACCCTGTATCCCGAGGTTCGTGTGCGTGTGTACGTTCATGTGTCGCAACGGTGCGCAAATGACGCCAACTATAAAATATTCAAAGCCTAGCGCGATAATGGTAGTGCGTCCAAGCATATTAAACATTCAGTCACGTAACTGGTCCACCGTCAGGGCCGCGCGGGGCAAGTACACGTGGTAATTCAACTCCCGAAGTAAAGTTTCAGCCGCGAGATACATCCCGCGGTATAAACTTCGCGAAATTACACTATATCAAACTCCGCTATACATATTTATTATTTAAGTTGCGAGCACTTGTTCTCGGGTGCAAAGGAACGACCGCTTTGTCCCCCTCGTCTTCTTGTATGTTTGACTAAGAATCAACGAGACCAGCACGCGTGGCTGCCGCGTAACGCCAACTTTTCACCGAACAAAGTTCCACTGTAGTCACGCGACGCGAACCAAACTTCGATCTCGTTAACGTCTTCCGCCTTTTTCCACCACTCGTTGTGTCTTTACGAGTTAGATCATTCCAGCGATCGTGAATTTGCTCAAGATGGGATCACGAAGTACGTACTCTGGAAAATGCGCTCGAAATAGCGGAGTTACTATAAATGAGTAAGAAGAAAGCGTTAGAGAAGAGGAACGCTCTTCCGAGTCAAGTAAGATCAAAGTATCTTTTAACCCATCTAGTTCGAGTAGGTCGTTGATGAAGTTTACAACGCGATACATATCGTTAAAATTAAGAAAAATCGAACCAAATTTAGCCTGGTTCCCTGCACGGATATATCGTATTATATCTGATGGACAAGCGACGTTCGAATCATCCAGTCTAACGAACGAAACATTTCAAAATTCATCAAGATACTATCGATCGATTAACTGTAATTCGACTAAATTAAAGAATAATAATTGATCGAGTATCGTCTTCTAGAAACACGAAACACGCGTCTGAAAGGACTGCGTTGCGTTGATAACGCGAAATCTCAGCGCGTCTGACTATGCACGGAGTCGTTCTACTTGCCTGGCGGCCACTATCGAGACACGAAACGTAGTATCGTTTGAATAAACCAAACCAGTACGCGTGGAATCTTGGGTGAACGTTAAACCTCGCGTGATGTAAAGCACACAGTGAGAGAACTACGCTCGGGGCATGGGGGTTCCGTTTAAATAAAGATAAATCCAATTATTCCCGAGTGTATTGCGCAATTTCATTGTTCATGCATAAGCGGGGAAAATTTAAATAGCCCAGTCAAAAAGGGATTAAATATTCCATTACGTCGGGGGCCGGGACGGGCATCGGAACGCGTAGAGTTCGCGCGATAATTCAACTCCCGCAACAAAGTTTCATACCGGACGATAGCGTCCCAGCGCGAAATTATGCCTCGTTTCGCTATGACCGTGTGGGTATTTATTAAACGGCTGTCGTTAATTCGGAAATCGAGGAAGAGAAAAGGGTGAATAGGGTGAAAGAGGTGGAAGAGGAAGTTATTCCGTGGCAGTAAGTAAGGCGTAAGTGGCTCGCGAGACTATGTCCTCAACGAGCCAGATATTCCCGAAGTAATTAGGGAGTAGCTCGCTTACCGGTTCTCTCCGATTCTCTTCTTCTTCCTCTTTTTTTCTCTTCTTTGTTCTCTCTCTCTCAATCTCTCTCTCTCTCTCTCTCTCTTGCCGGCAGTAACCATGAACATAACCATTAGAATCTGTTACATTCAACGGAGACGCCATTGGCTTTTGGCCGAGCGTAGCTTATATAACCGCGCCTTTTTTAATTCCTACCGAAATCCCGCTGATATTTCGCCAATGCACCATCGTATGGAGGTTCCGATCGTTATCGTTAGATCGTGCTGCCGCGATCCCCGTTTCCGATCATCACGAGTTACAACCGATGAAGCTTTTAACGCCTTCTCGATACGCTCCGCCGTTAATCCGGCGGATCGAAACCGAAAGAAAGAATTTACGAGCGATGAGAAAGTTTCTCTGTTCTTTTTCGTCGAATCGGTTCCGTTTCAAACTTCGATCGTTTGTCAAGAATCTTCGTCGGGTTGCTTTTGTTAGGTGGGAAACAACGTACCGCCAGTGGAAACCAACGCAGTGAAGAAACGAAGCTCGAGATCGGGATAGGATAGCCGCGTGAAAAAAGGAGACTAATTGAATTGACCGTTTGCGCGGCAGCTTAATTTCGTTGCACAAGTTTGCGGGGTCGTCCTTAATTTTATTCCATATTAGCAATGTAAAAGAAGGGATGTTCGAGCTCGGAGAAAGGACAGGATCTAATGGAGCAAACTTTGTAATTTTCATGGACGCTCGACTGAAACAATACCGAAGTAAAAACGAGGTGAAATGACCGTGGCTGTGTTAACTGGAACGACTATTAAAGGAAGAATATATATATATATATATCTTGAATATCCCAGGAAATATGCCGTCCCTTTGTCACGCGAAGAAAGTTGAACACGAGCTTCGCTGATCGACGTCCGCGCGTATCCAAATGTTGCTTTAACGGCTTTCCGCTGAATTAGTCAGTAGTTACAAGACCCCGAACGATCTTGCTTGCCTTTCTCGATTTCCATCCTCTAACTCCGCTCGCCGGTCTCTATTGACACGAACGGTAGTGCCGCACTGCCGGCCATTCACGATTCCACCGTATATAGTACATTGACGTGAGATACGCGCGTTTCGCAAAGACGATTACGTTCTCGGTTCTGTATATTTTACGAAACAATCTTTGCTCGTATCTGCAATTTCTCTACGGTTCTCGATTGTCATTTAAATATCAAGAGAACCAGCATGGAAAATTTCGATCCTCTTCAAACAGTTCGACATCTTCGTACAATACGTTCGATCGCGTTTGACAAACCGTAATACATTATTGCATCCGACGCAGTCTTTGTTCCGTGAACTTCACACAGGACGGTGTTTTAACGGAGGATGCTTGATCGGCAAGTGTATATAGTATATGCATCTCTCATAAGAATCGGTACTATTTTTCAAAATGATTTCACAACCTATTAAACTTGTCGGCGATCGACAGAAGGGTGCTCGAGCACAATTTGTCGCGTGGCCGGCTGTCGATAATTCGAAAATATATGTACGTCCGTATGAGGGGATTTCGTATCGAATCGATCGGTAGGGCGAAAAAAAAAAATTGTCACCGGCCTAAACCTCGTTGAATTTATTTCCCCGCTTCCCCACCCTTGCTCGTTGAACCACTTTTAAATTTCCCTTCTATCGGTCGTAACTGTTCGCGTGTCGTGCATAGAAACGTTTAAACTGCCGAACGTTTCGATGGCCGTCCGATCGTAACATCAACGGGATCGGGTTTTAATTTGACTGTGAAAACATCAGGGAACAGATGGGAAGAGGAAGTGAGCGCAAACAACAGAGGCATCAAAAATGTCTGTTAAAATTCATGTCCGACATGGCAAACCGAATCCGTAAACCGTACCGATGAGTCCGTTAAGTCCATTGAATCGACCGTGTCGGATCAACTGCTAAAGTAGGCTAAAGTAGTCTTAACGCCGTCGGAGTACTTTAACGTAGGCGAACCTGTTTATCATAACAACAACGCCGCGAGATTATTCTCTCAGCGTCTATTAAATAATCTCCGTCGACCTGATTGAAATATTGTTGCGGATACAATGGGAATTCTTCGATCAATGACACTCTTCTACGATAAAATTAACTTTAATGTCTATAATACCTCGCGTATATTTTTGTATCGTCGCGTGTCAATCCAGCCCGTTTCTATTTAAAGCTATCATCTCCAAATATCCGATATACATCCTTTTCTGAGTCGTTGATCAGGATCCTAAAATAACGTAGGACCGATCTAACGGGGTTAGATCGCTCGCGTTCAAAGATATCTTATAATTTAATCAACTATAGGAACTTCGTCGTTACTAACATTGCAGATGTAATCCAAGCAATTAAAACTAACAACGAATATATAAACGAACGAGGCGTCGTAAATCTTATGTATCTTGTATACATCTCGTATAGAAGAAGACGTTTCTCTCGAGACTCTTGCTCTCGGTTAGAAAAGATACAAGATACCGCAAACTTGCCCGCTAATAAACACAAGCGTGAGTCGCAGATTCGTTTATCGTGGACTATCGTAATCCTCGCTTGTATATCGCTTTACATACAGCGGACAAATAATTCAGACTGGAAATTAAAACGGGAAATCCGATTTTCTTAAAAAACCGACTTAATGGAATTACATCGACACCGGGATTAGCCATTCCGTTGGTCACGGCGGCTCGTTTGCATTGCAGCCCGTCCGTGTACATACATTATCCTGTCGCTAAGTGATGCGGGGACTTCATAGAGATGGAAGTGTGTCGGTGGCAGACACTGAAAATCCTCGGTACACGTTCGTCCTGGTCAGCGGCTGAGGCGAGAACGTCATTTATATTCATTTAGTCGGTCTACCTCGGCTATACTTATACGAGTATTGGACAAGTATCCTCTCCCCCTGTCACGAGAGTTAGCTAGGTTACCGTAGCTTCGAGAGGAAAACTTTAGCTTGGAAACAGCAGCACCAGCACCAGCACTGGCACTAACACCATCACTGGCACGGCCCTAGATTAATCTAAGACTCTCTCTAGTCGTTCCATCCTCCCGCCGTTATGTATCTTCGTGCACGCGAGGCGAGCTTCCTCGCCAGCTTCCCGGGGTAACGACGTAAACGTAGTACGGTGAAATTAGTATTTGTTGCAGTGTTATTCAAATTAGCACGAAGGAGTTGCAGTCGACGGGTCTCTCTCTACCTTTTTCTTTGCATCAGCTAGCGTTTTCAAGAATTCGCCGAGCTCCAGAACGAAGCTGATTCGGGACGAGAATGTTAATCCGCCGACGTCGCTACCATCGCGTGTTTCATCGAGAATTCTCGCAAAACAGAGAGACAACCAGAACGCCCAAGTTCGACGCTACGTCTTCCTTCCCGAAAGTAATAATTGAGTCATCTTGCGTAAAGTTCCGGGGAACCGCCACTTGTTATTACGTAATTAAGGCTGGAGACTTGTTCCGCTAATTAAGGGAATCTTCAGCGAAAGTTTCCGTGATTATTCGACTTTTGGCCTCTCCTCTGCTCTGCCCCTCCCCTCCTTCCTCATTCTTTTAATTTTCCTCCGTTTCTCTCGTGACAAATAATCACGCATCCTCGCAAACGTTAGAATCAGTTTGACCAGTAGGTTTCTTCTTCTTCTTTTTTCCTTTCTCTCTTTCTTTTTTCTTTTTTTTTTTTTTTTTTGTCGCAAGTTACTTGCTCGTCCAATGGCAACGCGCGAGTGTTTCACAGAGAACACGTACGCTGGCGCGTTATTTGTTTCCGTAAACGAGAATCTTTCTTCGTATGACGCACTTAGTAGCAAGATTGATTGTCCTGCATTATTAAAGCCAGCCTCTCTCGTCGGCCAGCCCAATAACTGTCATGCGAAAGTCATCTGTTCTCACCGGTACACGTAGTCGGCTCTAACATTTTATTAAAGTCGCCAATTTTTCGCTACGCAGCTGTACCTTTCGTGATTCGATTTACGCCTGGCCCGGCAGCGAACACGATCCGAGCTAAGCCCCCCTTCCTGTCTCGTAACGTGAACAGCAGAGATCAATCCTCCGCGATCCCCTGACCCAGCTTTTAATGAACCAAAAGGCGAATGAAAAAGGAAAGTCAACAGGTGAGCACTGGGGGTCAGAGGACGCGTGAAACCAGATCATAAGCGCGCACGTAACTCCACGGTCCGTAGCAAGTGAACGATACGACTAATCGTTTTATAAACAAAACGCGCGCGCCAGGAATTCCGGAAACGCAGCGTAGCCGAAAACAAAGGCATTTTCTCGAATAAATTTGATCGCGCTTTCGTTCCGTTCATTTCGTATACTCTTGCCGTTGCACAGCTTTTCGAGCGTCGCAGCGCCGTTTCTCGCGGCCGTCCGACGTCCAACAATCGCGCACAAAAAGCTCGTTTGGAGCTCGAGTACTTCTCTATATACCGGGTGGTCAAAGAATCGTATACGACATTAACGGGCACAAAGGGCGTCGTTACCGCTTACAAATTGCGGACGCGCATCGAGCCACGGCAACGGCCAAGCTAAACGGTATGCCTCGGCATTCGACACTAAGCCGGCTTACACGTCCCTCCGCGCCGCGATACGCTCCACCTTTACAGTTTATGCTAACTGACACGATGAGCTACTTTGCATTAATCGTTTTCGAGAAGTCGGGCCGCGCGCGCCGGCCATTAGCCCCGTCCGCTTTTCACACTATCGCTCCCAGACGTCCCTCAATTTCAACGAAAATAATGAACGCCGTGTTTCATCGCCGCTTCCTACCTTAGCAATATTGTTTTTAGCAATGTCGTACAAAGACCGTAAGTGAGGTACATCGTAAGTCGTATTTTCCGTACTTTATAGAGGACTCACATTTTAGAATCATCTCGATATGTATTCGATCAATTTCACGTCCGTGCCACCTTTGATTTTGGGATTTTTGTATTTTTGTCATTGCAATGCATGTTGCATCGAAGCACGAAATAATTGCTGGCTAATGGAGCGAGGAATTTTTCGAATATCACCGCGTCAATTTATCGAATATCGCCACGTCAATTTGTCGAAATATTGGAATAACAACCTTATCAAAATGACTCTATGCTGTGACACGATTTTGTCAAATCACAATCTCCAGTATATTAGAAAAAATGCCGAAATATTTTTTCCCTTTAACGTCGAAGTAACGACGGTTCGCCGCAAAGATACCGCATGTAAATGCATCCCTCTAGATAACTCAAGTTCGAGGAGTAAATCTTTGAATATCGCTCACGCGACTGGCTAGATTCCATACGGGAATCAATGAGAAGATATATGGAAATAGTTCCCGGTTGGCCCGGCTCCACGGCACGCGAGGAGCCAACGTGCCAGCGCGGCGTGGGGCATCCGTTATGCAATTACAGTTTTTGCACGACGCCGGAAATATGGACACGAAAATGCGGATCGGCAGGGAGGGTCGAGGGTTCGGCGAAGAAAAAGAGACGAAAGAAAGCGGTAAAGGAGGAAGAGGAGGGAAGAAATGGCGACAGCGAAGGGTGGATAATAGCCAGGATAGAATTGTTCCACGTGCAAAAAACCAATCCATCCTGGCGTGTTATCGGATGGTGGAGACGCTGGTGGACCCGAGTGTTCTCTACCTCGCCCATCTCCTCGTCTGAAAATGCCTTCATCGTTGAGAGAACGGCTTCATCTGAGTGCAACTGCAAGGTGGGACACGTCCAACGATCGTCCGCAATTGCAGTTACAATCATATCGCAAATATGCCGTATATCGGGATCGTTCCGCGACGTTCGATGATTCACCGGGTTTACGCGTGAAACCAACGCGTGTCGAAAGCCGCGTAATTTCACGTTGCGTCGATTCGATGAATTTTCCGCGTTCATCCCGTCACTGAAATATATAAATACAGAGGAAATGGTAGATTATCATCGATCGATGGCACTACATTTTTAATAACCGTGTCATCGACCACTGCCCCCGGGAGACTTCCCACCGCTGCTTGACGAACAGACCGATTTTAACGGAGCAACGAAACGCGACGCGAACACCGGCGAGAGAAACGTGTTAACGTTGTCCGGTTTTTAACGGGTCCATTCAATGTAAACGAAATACGAGCTCTTTTTTTTCATCCGATAACGGATGATATTTTTTAACGACCCGCTGCGAAATAACGTGTTATAATGAAACCGACCGTGTCGACGCATCGAGAATAATATGTTCGGAGGTTTCGCAGATAATAATTAAACTAATTGCAACGGAAATTTGATGACGAACGAATTGAAATAATCGGGAATAACCGATGTAAATAATTATCGTTGCACGTTGCGAGCGGAGAATATTTTCGATTGGTGATTATTAAAAGCACGAGAAACGATATTGAACTTTGGAATTCGGTCGAAATGTCGCTGCGTTTCGTAAAGGGTTCAAACGACCCAAGACGTAAAGATGTCCGACCGGGTCGACGACAGAGTATGCTCGTCATAAATTATGCATTACTCGCGGTATTACAGGTAACGTGGCTTCAATTAAAATTCGCTCCTTAACTGGATCACCGCAATGCGGCGCATCCCTAAAGTACGATTCGTTCCGGCTGTATGGTATCGTTGCTCGCTATTTTCATTACCCGAGTTATTATCTTGGCGCGAAAAACAATTTCTCTCGCTCGGCCTCTTTAGACCCGGACCTCCGGCCCCGGTGTCGAAAGGCACTCGAAACGCAAGCATCACGGCTCCACTTAATCACCATGGAAAAGTTGTTACGGAAAATTTGACGAACAAAAGTTGCCCGCTAACCACCTTCCTCTCTCCCTATCCCTCTCTCTTTCTCGCTTTCGTGTCTACGAAACGGCCACAAAACCGTAGTTACGGCACTAATTTCAACGGAATAATTGCGAGAACCTCCAGCCGTAATCCTTTCCGAGCCTCCGAGAACAAACGGTTCTCCATCGCGCTAACAGGCAAGCAAGAGAGTACCTTTCGTGGAAGATGATACAACGTAACGACGATGACACGGCTCGACGACATAGAGCGACAGAGGGGAGGAAGAGAGAGAGGGAGGGGGGAGAGGGAAAGAGAGGGAGAGAGAGAGAGAAAGAGAAGAAGGGATGGAAAGGGGGATGCGAAAGCGGGGAGAAAATAGCGCCTAGAAAGGACGGTGCAATTAAACATTTTGTTCCTGTTCAACCGGTACAACTACGACCACTTGATCCATATCCTAAGTATAACGTTCGCTGCACTTTCCCTCTCCGACCTTTCGCGATTCCCCGGCTATAATTTATCATTGCAAAATGACGACTCCAAGGGTCGACGAACGTTTGGAATGGATAATGTTATCCGCTTCGTGGCTTTTCACGGATATCCGTGGGAATCTTTGAATACACTCGCGCCTCCTTTTCATCCGCAGAAACACTGTACAAGTGTGTGTGGACTAATTGGGCGGGAACGCTCGCTTCTCCGCCAGTCCAAGAATCCTACAAAAGCCATTGATCCTTCTCTTCCTTTCGGTTCTTTTCTTTCAACACAACGTTGCTTTTCGACATTGCCGAGATCCAAACACCGAGTCGCGAATCTAGAGAACTTTCATTTCGAAATGGAAATTTTCGTGCAGAGAATGGAAGGTTGCAGGCGATTCGAGCCTCGCCGACTAGGTCTCAATTATCGCGTAATTTTAAGGTCCATGGGTAAACCGAACGCGTAAGGTATTAATTAAAGGTGGAAACGATCGGTTGATCGTTAGCAAACCCGAAATGAAATTCGAGTTCTGGTTTTCACGTCGGTTTCCGAACCGGTGAGGAAGAAATCCGTCTTGGAAATAGTTTGGAAATGTCGGAAATACTTTCGAGTTGCCTGCCTAACGACGATATTGCATTTCAACCTTGAGGTAGGTCGAAACGGCGAAATTAGAGTGGTGCCGAGCATTAAGGCGCCTTCTGCTCGACCTCCTCGTCATCTCGAGCATCCGCGATCGCTGATAACTGTAATGGGGATCCTTGACTTGACCAAAGAATTCAAAAGAAGAGATTTCTCCAGACCTGATATCGATTCCGACTCGACGGAAATGTATCGAGTTCACGACCCCGTTACTTCCACCCCTTCTTTCATGCATATTTCACCAAAATTCCAAACTCTCTTAAAATCAATACGGAAAGTTGTAGAAAACATTGCTAAAAATTGCCAGCGTGGCTTTGATATTCCTTGCATCTCCTTACGCAATAATTTAACGACTAATAATATCAATGAACTGACCAGTTACGAGCCATATATTATACAACTTTAGTTTGATCAAATTCATTAATCAAATGGAATAATCAACTTGTTTGTATAAGCGATTTCCAGTAATTTCAGCAAATCAACAAAAACCAGCTAAAGTTTTATTTTCCGACATGAATCTTTAATATCTCTTTTTATCTTCCGATAAATGCAATTTAAATATCGTAAGCTGTCGGTCCATTAATTTGTAAAAT
Source organism: Bombus pyrosoma (assembly GCF_014825855.1). Lineage (NCBI taxonomy): Eukaryota > Metazoa > Arthropoda > Insecta > Hymenoptera > Apidae > Bombus > Bombus pyrosoma. The sequence continues at coordinate 1,526,198 of NC_057770.1, read as the reverse complement.
TTTGCTGAAGAATTTATCAGTGCCGATAACTCGCGACTTATAAAATTCCATTAATAACATTCGTTAAAATACGCGAGAGTTAGAGATTCTAGAAATTTCATTTACTTTCTATCTGCGCAAAGAAATACAAAAGGAGCAAAGAAACGTATCACGGCAAGATAACTTTCTATGCATCCCGCTGATATCTAAGATCATCCTCGCAATTAAAAACCATTAAGAACATCTCTGCGCAACTGTTCAAACTACAGTGTTGCAGACTGTTACACACTAACCGAAGAAGCTCGGACGTTATCCTGGTTGAACCGAAGAAAATGTATCCTCAGCCCGGAAGGACCAGAATTAAGCTAGCTTCGCCAGCTGCCGTTTCTCAACGGAATCGCGTGGGTAAGAAATAAAACTGCTCAAAAGATAACCCACTTCTTCGGTGTGGTAATTGTCGTCCATAAAACCGGCTTTGTGCATCGCGTTCGCGAGATAAAAATTTTACAGATTTCGCGAGCGTTGAAAGCGGTTCGAGGCCGGAGGCTTCAGGTATTAAGGAACAGCTGGAAAGCATCCGGAAACTGTAAAATCGTGTAACAAGCGGCGATAACGACGGCTGAACGAGCCAGTTTACGATTCCTCGCACGGAAGTCGCGCGAGCCTCCCTTGTTCCAGGCTCGTTTCCGAACACCAGCCGACCGAAACTCAGGACTAGGAACGAAGGAGGAAAAAACGTAGACTAGAAGGACGAACGACGTTGCACGCAACGGTTGGATTTCGCATTTGTAACATCGGTGAAATTTTTAGTCCTTTAAATACGACTATATCTTCATAAATCATTTCTTTAGCTGTACAAAATTACAAAGCTAATATTTTTCGAGCAATTAACTGTAAGATTAATTGGCTATTTATGAATATAACTTTTTATAAACAGACTGTAAGCAACATTACAGTAGGGATCGAGAGAAGTACAGGCAACTACAGCCTAGAAATTTCAAAAGCCTTCTATAGATGATGGGTGATAGGATAGATGCATTGAAAATGATAACAAACATCGTACAATGATCGTAATAAATATGAATACTTCACAATAAATAGGCAAACTTAGCTTATTAACTAACAGAGTATTTATGGATCTGTAGATAGTTTGTAATCCCTACTCCGAGGATTGAAATCTAAATATCTCTCACCGGCAGCAGCATTGTTTCACGAAATTTTCGTATCATCGTCCATTGATGACAGCCGTATTAAAAAAGTTAAACGTTACAGATATTCCAGGTAGACGTGGGAATCACGGTTGGTCGCAACGAGGCCGTACGTGTCCGCAGCTGTCGCAAACTCTGTATTCGTACGCGAATTCCAACGCGCGTATGGTAGGTGCACGAGCGACCGTGTAGCTACGTGTGTAGCCGCATAACTAGTCTCGTTGTTGGAACACGACGAAGGCAATTTTTGCTATTCGCTGCTTGGCCGCAGATCGTCCAACCGAGATATAGTTAATGTTCGAGCACGAGCCGCCGTGTCTCTGAGTTCCGCGAATGTATTTGCACTCGCGATAACGACGATGAATGTCCGCGAGCCCGCGGTATTATTTAAATTTTTATCGTGTTCGTTCGTCGCCTGTTCAACGCAGACGAGTACGCTTAAGAGTTGAATTTGAAGAACGCAAGATTTATGGAATGTTAGGGGGTCGTGATACTCGAGCAAACGAGGGACAGATACGTTGGACGTTCTATCGTTGATTCGTATCACTTGGAACGGAAGATTCTCATTGAGAACGATCTTATGATACCGTCAGGATAATTGCTATTTTAGAGAGATGAAATCAACTTTTACCGTTCGAAGAGGAGGATGTAAAGCCTTAAAAATCCCAGACAGTCCTTCAAATAGTTGCATATTATAGTTACAGTTTGGTATAGCTACAACATAGATATACACAGAGCTGGAAAAGTGTTTCTCGTGTAGTTTCGAATCAACATTCATAACTTGGTATTTACGTAAATTCATATTTTTATGCGGATAGTTAAAAAACCTAGATAAAAAATTGTTTAACATACGAGATATTATAGCAAGTACCACATTTTGGATGTTTTGTATATTTTTCCATACTACCTGCAGTCTATGCATTTTTTTCAGCTCAAATTCCCCACGACTGCATAAAAATCTGCAATTTATGTCTAACCAGAAACATAACCTTTGTAGGATCTCAGTGAAAAGTACAGCGAAGAGCATCCATCGCGGTAGTCGTTAATTAGTAACGATCCCAAGTCCTTCAGCATGAGTGATCCTTCCAAAGATATTAGTCGACATATAGCGCACATCTTTTCAAACTCCAACACAATCGTTTAAGAATAAACGAGTCCTAACAGATAACGCAAGGTGATCATTCGATATTTTGCATGGAATTTACCTAAAGAGTATTAACGTTCCCAAATTCCCGCGATCCTGGTAGTTGGATGTCAACGGGGAAGTTCAAAAGATACACGAGCTCTGGTGTAACAGTGCACTGGAGTTAAAGAGCATAACTGACATCGTCTGGCTAGCTGTTATATCGGTCTTTCAAAAGTGGGCCAACCTGGTGCATCCGTCGTCGTTCACCCACCGTTTCTAAGAATACCACGCCGCGGATACTCGAATTCCTCCGTGCTGAAATTTAATATTTCTCTTTTCGAGAGGGAGCACGGAAATGCCATTAAACGGGCCGCGAGCAGCCAGCGTCGCTCTCTCATCGAATCGAGTTTGCAAAGGCGTCCCCCGCCCCTCTGACTCGGCACACGCGTCCCGAATCCTGCCTGCAAGTTACTATTTCATGAAGTATGCATGTCTAGCCACATATGTGATTCCATATGTATCGCGCACCGTTCTACCAACTACGCCACCTAAAAATATATTTGGACGAGCCGGGACCGCGTGCCAGCGGGAACACCGCAGAGCAAGAAAACCTTCAATGCCTACCACAGCAAACGTGGCAAACAGCAGCGAGTTGTGAAGATTATAAAATATTAACGGGTAAAACGATGCGAGCGCGTGCGAGTATGGAGAAATTTCTGAGAGTGTGCCTCGAAAATAACGTAAGGAGAACGTTCCCAAGAGATTGGTAGATTTCTTTGGAATAACAGAGTCGAAGAATAGGAGGAAATCGGGAATCGAGTTGGTTCTATAAATACCAAATGACAATTTGGTGGCACTGTACGGTCTACAGTCTACATCGTAGTGGCCTACAGTGACAGCGTGTAACGGTAACATACTATCCATCAGAGTCGATGGAATTTGAAAATTTCACGCGCGTTAAAAGCGATACGTATCGATTTCGACGAAACGTCATCCTCTATCGGAAAATCGATCCTGCGCGTCTTGCAACCGATTATGGTGTTAATCAGTTACACATGTAGTAGATCATTTATAAATATCAATGACACTTGTATTCTAGTTTTTTGCTTCTTCTCATGCTTTGTAACTTTATTGCTATTATACCGTTATTTACCATTATTACTTTATCACTACACCATTACGCGTACGCTATATTAGAACAGTACAATTATTATATTATCGTACCGTTGTTTATGAAATAATTTCGTTTACTAACAAAAATATGTTCCCATTTTTTAGTTTCCATCTCTATCTTCCTTCAACGGGTTTATTTCAGGAAAAATATTCTTCCGATTTCGGTACGTTCTCAGCGTATTTTGTTCGAACGAAAAATCCATCGTTTGGCCGAGTATCGTAAAATAATACCAAGATCTAAAGTAAAAAATCTCGGCGATATTCTAGGAATTCTTGACGATATCTACCGACTGCAGAGTGTACTCGAGCAGCCGATACCCATTTACGACTTGAGTAACCAGCCATATTATGATGTTTGCTCGGTCTCGCGTTACGTATGTCACATGGCTGTCGCAGATCTCGTTTCCCAGGTGTGTACGCGCACGTGTATACGCACGTGAGACCGAGCACGATATAATAACGACAATAGACGTCGCTCCTACTAAATATCCACCACTTATGATATCGTGCACGACTTTAATCGATACTTTAGTCGATACTATGTTTGGTGGAAAGATAAAAGGGTATCGACAAGCTCAAACGACGAATTCCAACACGCGGACTATCGCCCCGGAAAGGCAATTACGTTCACGACTTCTAGTAAACCGTTAAATGTATTTTGATCTCATAGCCGTTGGCTAATGGTTTTAACCCAGTTCCGAACGCTTTCCCTCGGCTAACTTTCCTTCAGAAGAATTAACTTTCCCAGGGATAGTGTAGAGTATTTTCACGGGGACGACCCAAAGAAAGGGAATTATTTTGTCGTCCCGATCTCCGGCTTTACAGCTGTTATACATCTTTGTAATTTCGTCTGTCCGGGGAAATCAATGGAAAAACGAGCGCTCTAAAGACTCGAGACGTAGCTGCAAGCTTCATCGAAAGCCTGGCAAAGTTCTATTTAAGTTTATCCTACGGAAGTATGATTTCTTTCCAACTTTTACCGAACGTTGCTCCATTATCAAACTCGTGCCGAGGGAGAAACGTTACACAGCAACATTTGTATTCCTTCGTTTGTTCACGATATAAACTACAGTTTCTCGTTAGAACAGTGGTAGTTTGTCGATTCGTCGCGCTAAAAAGACACTCGTTCGTTAACGAGTCACGGTGATATGCGATTGTCGAAAGAACACAAACGTCGTACGTGTTCTACGTTGAAGAAACTTCAGCCAGTCCGACGGTTCTTGTTTCAACCCCTGCCGCGTCGTGTCCGCTTTCGTCCTTTGTACGGCTTCGTTCGTGCAGCAATGGAAACGAAGAACGCGTCGTTCTACGCTACGCGATGTGTACTCTGTATCAATTACGTATCAACGTGATTCGCCGAATAGTCAGAAATTTCACGAAGCGCAAGAGAGGCAACGATGATTCGGTTTCGCTCGAAATTTTATCGCCTTTTTCTCCCATTTATGGTCGATACGATTCTGTCCTGTTAGCATTTTTCAATTTCGTAAATGCTTCGAAATTCCTGTCTCCTTGATTGTAGCCGATATTTTAAACACGAGCCGGATATTTTTACGACACCGTGTGTCCGGATATAATTAACGAAATGAGAATTTCTATAAAGTAAAAATAAATACCTCTCCCCAACCAGTGGTAAACAAACCTTGCGATACAAACTCCTATACAGTATGCATCATTTGTACGGTGTAAATCAAGTGTGATCAAGTGTCGTACACTATAAAACGGACACGTAAAGCGGCTATTCTAACGAGTGGCTTCTTTCGTTCGAGTGTACTCGACAGTCAATGGCGTTCATTCGCGCCCATGGTTTTCAAAGCGATTTTTTGCATCGTCATTTATGCTTCCCGTCAAACTCTCGGTAGAAATCACTTTATATTTTCCGCGCCGATGGGCTACGCTTCTCCACGCGGAGAATAATGCACGTTCCACGCCGAGTGTATCGAATTCAGGCCGGGTTTATTGAAGCGACGTCGCCGTAAAAACAGCCTCGTAGATCGAGCCGCTTTTTATGCATTCGCAAACTTTCGCCGACTACTTCGCGCTTCGACGGCCGTGATATTTTTCTATTGCGCTCGAGTTTCCCCCGGCTCTGATCGCAATAACGTGCAAGCACGAGGACGCGAGCAAACTACCCCTATTTTTAGGCATTAAACAACTCGTACGATCGCAGCCACGTATACGAGTATCCCTACTTATATATTTACAAGGTTCTTAGAGAAAAATCTAGGACACATTGTTCGTGATTCCGTTCAACAACTTGCCTATTCCCCGTATAACATATACATTTGTGTGTCTGTGTGTGCGTGTGTCTGTGTGTGCGTGTGTGCGTGTGTGCGTGTGTGCGTGTGTGCGTGTGTGTATACGGATAATATTCATCTGACTTTATGACAGCTACCTGAGGATCGGAACAGTCTCTAGGGAAAATTCAAAATGTGTCCATTATCCTGGAAATCGTTGAATCGACGTCATCGTCATCCTAGGCCAAGTTCGTCTAAATTGATGTACAGAGACGCGCCTAGTCCTCGTGTGAATATAACGTCACGGTCCATAATAAGAAAATCCATAACAAGAAGGATAGACATCCTGAGAAGTGAGTATCGTTATGGAATAAAAACTGAAACTGTTATAAGCGCGGGGTTGTTTAAACTCTAGGGTTCAAGAAGCTGCCCTAGGCGAAAAAACCGGAGCAAAAACTACGGGGAATCAAGAGAACGCCTTGGTGGAAGGTATAAACTCTCTGCTTTTTCATCCGCTCGAAGTTTGAATGCCGTGAACTTGTCATTTTTCTTCCACTCCGAAAGAATTACTGTTTCTGAGGACCGATTGCTTTTTGGAAACTGACTCTCTTTTTTTGGGCACTGACTTTTTGAAAGGAAGGCATACAGCGACTGAATCAAAAAAAAACCGTCCTTACAACTGGTTCGTCGATCGATTGTTCGAAGGATCGTAACCTTTCGGTAACGCAATGATCAGATCAGACGAGACCATCTTTGCAATGGACTATTTTTGACAACAATTTTTTATCAAAAGGGACACAAAGTGACCAGATTGAAGAAGATTATCCTTAGAACTAAGGGAACTACGAAAAATGTCAAGAAGAGACGGGATAGGAGAAAAATCCGACTCGAATTGACACAGGAGAACGTACGTGTGTGAGTTAAGTAGCGGGTATGCCAGTCTAACGGCACTAATGTACATTTAATGTCTTAACTTTGAATGCGGTCGTGCTCTCCGCCGGAGATAACATCTTAAATATGTTTTTGCATTTACGTAGCGAACGGGCAACTCTTACCCGCCCCCCCCTGACCTACAGTGGAAAAAACGCGACCAAGCCGGGCGCACGGAGACCGCGAGAAAGAAAGTTTTCAACGCGAGGCGATGGCAACCGACGCCTCGAGTCAACGGAGCGGCCCGCCAAACAAGGTACTTTTTCCAAAAAGGATTTCCACGTTTCCCTCCGCTCCTCGCTGCTATTTCTCTTTCCGTAGCACAAAGGCTACATCAGAAATCTACGATCTCACTGTCGACCAGGGGAATACCAGAAGTTTTTCCATTCGCTGAAACGACGAGAGAAAAGACGTAAGCGCGGCCTCCTCTTATTTTCCTCGTACGTGAAATTTCCTCTTTGTCCACTCTGCTCCCACCCCACCCCCCAAATCACTTTTCTCTCAAATGAGAAGATCCTCGGTTAGATCAGATCGGATAGATGAAATTAAAAAATGTTTTTACACGTCATAAGATTTGATAATACGTCGGAAATGTTTAGCTTCAAACGATGGCGGGTAATTGATGACTCGTATAAGCCACAAAGTATTGGCGGATCGCATTCTACGTTTCGCAGATGAATCGACATGAAACGCGTATTGGAAAGGCAAACAGCGTGTATCCTCGAATTCCGGAATGCTTTATTCTGCCACATTCGTTTCCGATTCGACGTTCACTGACGACGTAGCCACGCTTCGTTCTGTGGCTTTATATTCTCGTTCACACTTTCCTATTATATATGGCGAGATTTTCTGTTTGAACTGTTGGTCCGTCGATACAAGTCCCCCCCCCCCCGCGATGTACACGTCCCGTCGCATGAAATAAACTTCATAGCTAAAAGTTTCAATCTCATTCGAAATTCGAGAAAACATACGAGACTAGATAAATAAATACGTGAGACTATAGTATGAGCCGAAGCATGAATAGCAAACAAATTTTTTTCGATCTTGGAAATATATGGTTATTTATTTATTCTATAATTTCCATTGCCAGAGACGTGAATCTTTTATGGCCTGGTACACGAACGCTTCGTACCCTGGCGAAACTAGCTACAATGCTGCGGAAAACAAAGTTGTTGCTTCATTAATCACGAAACTAAAAGCATGATACATGTACAAGTTAAAACACGCGATTGAACTCACATTCTCAAAATCTTGTCTCACACACCGTTACGATTTTTAGTCGGCCAATTATTATCTCGATGATCGTGAGTTAGTAATACATTGTTTTGATCATGCTGCTACTTCGATGCTAAAAATTTTCTGCGACTTTGTGATGTACTCGCACGACCATTGGGCTGCCTTTCACGCCACTCGATCAACGAAACCGTACGATTATATCCCAGTGTCTACGGGAAGCAATTTGCCAGGTGTTCGCGACAGAATCGATGGAAACCGACAATAACCACGCGATCCGGTTCGTCGGGCCGCGCCACCGGCCAATGAACCGACGACGATGCGCGTCGCGAGGATTCGAATTTGTCCGGGTTAGGCTCCGTCGGCGAGTTCGTTCGTATGCATAGCCGGCTATGCTGATTGGTTGGCACGCAAGTCGCTGGCACTCTAACCAACAAAGTCCGTGCAGTTGATGCACATAATTGCACCGGTTGCCTGGTTACAAGGCTTCCAGCCCGTCGACGGATGTTGCATACGCGTTGTATTAATATGTATTTAAATTAGTGCCTCAAAGCGATCCCAAATTACTGCGCGTCACTCGGGTAGCTATCGATGCAGGCGTTGCTTCTTCGAACCTCCTTGAACGGCCGACGACGCGTTCCTTGATCGATGTACTTTCTTACGATAGAAGTAGTCACTCCAAGAAGAAATTGCACCGATGGAATATATAGAAAATAACTTGTAACGATTCGACTGGAAATCAATTTCGATCGCTCTTCTTTTTCGAATTCCATGAAACAGCTAACGACGTTGATCGTAATAACAAGAAACGATGAAAATGGAAACACGTCTAGCTGCCTTGTTTCACGAGACGGTCCAAAGCAAATGACGTAGCAAGTTGCACGGAGAAAATGACGATACAAAAGGCGGTAGTTGATCGTTACGCTGTAGTAAATTTCTTTTATCAGAGGAAGACTTCCAGAAAGGGATGCAACTACCATTTACCGTCAGCGAATGTCATGCTGCATTTTAACGAGCCCGATTGTGGTATAAATTGAAACGAATAACCTTTTAAATGATGTTTTGGAAATATATACGGGATGACAAATATCATGATTACAGGAAAGATACTAGGAATAACAGTCGTAGATTCTGAAATATTTTTCAACGGATCCTTACGATGTATAAAAAGCATTGTGCTTTTCGCATAAATGTTGGTGCAAATAGGCGCGAATAAATTTTTTACCTGGAACAGGTCAGACAAACTTCAAACATTTCCCGCGTTATCCAAAGCAAACTCAGCTACCGAGTCAAATTGTCGATAGACAAAGCCCCGCACCGATTCGATCGAAAAATAGCATTTTTTGCCCTCCTCTTTTAGCCGAATGGCAAACCCTAGCAGTAAAAAAAATTAAAAACACCGCAGTGAATCACGGGAAATGGTGCTGTATGTAATTTTAAAGGATTTCCGATAAAGCCTGAAAGTTTCAATATAAACATACCGAAAAATACTGACGTGAAAATATAAATTTCCGAGAAGAAGGAAAGCTTGGAAACGTTCGGATTAAAGTTAATACTACGAACCTATCGTAACTTTACAAACAAACAGAGGCGAGAAATATCGTAGAATTCGTGACAAGATAGCCACTAGACGTGTCACGTCGTTTAAAACTTCGAAAGTAGCTATCGAGGCAACCCAACAATTTACCTCACGATGCTTTAATATATCTTGTTCAACGGGATGGTGCCGAGGAGAAGCGAGCCACCTTCTTATTTAGCGATAATTACGAGTTCCTAAGCCTTGGTTGGCTGTCTTCGTGATCTTAAGACCCCTTACCTCCCTTCCATCCGCTTTTGCCCCATTGAACGAGCAGCCTCGATAGCAGGCAGAGAGATTGCACGTTGAATGGAAAATTGATTAACCTCACCAACACTAATGGACAATACGTTTTATCAGCATTTACCGATAACTTCTACTTCTTCGCCGAGTTACTTACACAGCAATTTCTATCGCGCGCGTATCCGCGGTTACATTTTGGTAACGCGAAACTTTCATACAAGAAACTAAATTTATACCATTGGTACAAATTATTCAACATGATCGGTCATCCTTTTCGTCGACGAGAGCTCTGTTAACTGGAACAACTAAATGATTCACAAAGAGCATCGATTCTCTAGTCGACGAATGTCCGTCAAACAGACAAACGTCTATCGTGTCGTTTCAGTGATTCTTTTTACGAGAAACGTGCATTACAAGTTTTTCTCCAACTATTTTTCGCATAAGCTGCTTTAATGAATATCGTCACCGAGTAGTGGCGGAGTGCAATGAAAGTCTCGTTTTTCAAGGGATAGTCAACACGTGTACGCTGCTACTGTCGGATACATTGCGTCGATTTAAGTACCTAATTGTGAGTAGTGTTGTAACGCCACCGCTATGCTTTTACGCGTTTCGATAAAAGACGAGAAATCAAAAGAAAAAAACACAGCAATGGAAGGTGAGTGAAGAAAAAATAAAATCCATTGCTCGGAACAAAGAAATTCCTGACGAAGAAATGCGTAATTTTAAAATGTGTATTTTTCTAACGATGGATTTGTTAGATATTAATAAATTAGATTTGATAGTTAGATTTAATAAATTGGCAAAATATAGTTAAATTAAAAGCAACGATAAGAGAAATTCGTTGTTTCGCGACAAATATCGAAGGATAAGGTCTGCGTGCAGCAATTAGGAGCGTATATACATTTGCCCGCGTATTATATAACGCGGCACGTGTGCTAGAAACGGCGTCTAAGAACCAAAAATGAATGTTCTCGATGAAACTACCATCGTTATCGAGACAGTCGCGGAAACTTGGCCAACACAAACTTTTGTAAACTACAAATCGGAATTTATCGAATTATCTTCCGTCGATGCAACTAAAATCTGCTAGATGTTTTACCAATACAAAAGTAACGGATCGTACGAATTGACGAATTTTCCCCGCATTTTCCAAGACGTCCGTTTAAATGGCTAGCGAGCACCGTTCAGCTGTCGCAGCTAAATTCCAAGGAAGTCTGCGGTGCGAATCTAATCGAAATATAATACTAATTTACTTGATATAAACCGACATTATTTTACCCGGCGTAATTATTTACACGAGCATTCGTAGTTGCTACACGTTTCCTTTATAATTACACGAATTCCATTAGCGCCGGCTGCTATAGATCTAACGCGCGTTACGCGAATCACTTTTCTTCGCCGCGATCCTTGAAATTACAATAGATTTCTGCGCGACCGGCCGAATTAAAACGTGAATTACGCTCGCCATTTTTTCAAACCAATTGTTTCCTAAATCTCGCGCGAACGAGCAAGCTAAAGCTCGTACGAGATATAACAAAAGCGTTGTTGACTTTATACGAAAGAACGTTTCGGTTACCTTGGCACATGATGGTGATGATGTGAAGTATACTGATGGTCAGATACGGTCTTCTTCTCTGATTGTCCGCCATTTTATCGCCGTTCCGCGTCTTGCACCTCGAAGCTTATCTGCGAACAAAGATTACGCGAATATATGTACTCAACGTGGCGATATATCAACGGACTCTAGAGCATTTACTATTCTAAGAATTCTAAGGCTATCGGGGATTGAGGGAAGCTGATCGATCGATACGCGTCGTTATGAAAAGGATCGGAGGTAATTAATAAATAAGCCCAGGTCTATCATCGAGGGTGCGATATCAAGGTACGCAGCAAGCATGACAGGAATATGTAAATACGCATCCATCTAGTCTAGGATGCACATCCAAATGCATATGCACCGTGTATCGTTGATTCGTCGATACGTCGGAAATCCACGAGGCCGTGAAATCATTAACGCATGGCTAAGTCAGTGTAATAGAGGGATGCTGTAATTAACGAACACCTAATGTTAATCAGGTTTATTGGGCTGTAATATATGTACACCCACTCGACAAGATAGAGACTGTATTCGCGTGCAGCCAACGTCTACGGGATACGGTACAGAAATCAGTCTCTGATATGGCTCGATGAACGAGATGAAAAGGGGGAAAAAAAGAAAGAGTTACAAGAGAGCAGATCCGTAGACTTTTCTCCAGAGGAGAGGAAAGAATTGAAAGAAAGGCGATTCCAAGTGTGATTCCAACTGCAGCATCGTGGAAAGAATGAACGTAGAGAACGATGGCGAGAGTTTTTATCGTTTTATTTAATAACGAATCACGGAACGGTTAATGGGTTAAACAAGTTGTGTTGGTACGAGCACGCGGTTAATCTCCAAATAAATTTAGATTGAAACTCGATTAATTAACAAAAATATGATATCAACGAGTTTCTTAATTCAATTCCGCGATGCAGTTTTTTTGCTGACTCGAATACACGACTTACGCTGATACGAAACGCTCTCTCGTGACCCGAGAGGCCGATATTTCGAGCTAACGATTAAAGTAACACGAACATCGGCTGAATTTATTTTATCGTTCATTCTAAGATCTCGCGTGTTTATATATTTTATTTATATATTGTGTTAATCATTTACTTGTTATATACGCTTTCTCATTGTGCTATCCCGATCCGAGAAACAATTGGATACGTGCACGAAGAAAAGAGAGAGAGAGAGAGAAACAGAGACGGAGGAGGAAAAGGAGAAATAAAGTATTAAAATGACACGTATTGCGTTTAAAATTCTTGCGATTTTGCCGGTAGACAGCAGCTTTAATCGCGCTGCAGGGAAAGTTGGAAAAGTGCAGCTGCAGCGTATTCGCGACAAAAACGTTTTACTCATCCGTAATCTGTAGGCGTGAAATCGATTCACGGATCTCGTAGTTCGCCGGCGAAAGATATTTTACCAAGAAGCATATTGCGATAATAAAAGAACTCTCATCTCTGAAGAATGTTTCTCCTTTTTTCTTTGGTTGCATCTCTCTCTCGTGCTTCGACGTATCGTTCTTCGTATCATACGTTTATATATAATTCTCGATTAATGTTTCCCACGGCGTATAATCGTAATACGATTTTATTTGCGCGAAACGACATCACGGACGAATAATCTCGATCGTTTAATGCTTCCAGGAGTCTCGCAGCGATCCGCGCGCGAAGATTAAACTTGATTTACAAATTTCATATTTCACGAAGTAACATTGTCACGGTGATTTTTTCTAGTCGGTGCGCTGAAAGCATGCAGGCGCGGGCCACTCGAACGTTAAGAGCCGTAACCGTGTAACTTGATTCGTTGCGTTATTACAAGTTTTACGAGTTAATTAACGGAGATTTTTAGAGTAATATCACACAGGCACTTTAGTAAAGCGGCTCTTGTTACTACATCACGCTTTTACACATCCACGGCGTTGAAATTACCGGGGGGTAACTCGCAGCTATCGCGCTCGACCCATAATTAGTAAACTCGGTTAACGACATGACGCCCGTTCACTGACGCTATCGTGGCCCGTTGCATTTTTCCCTTCTTTCCTTTTCCTCCTGTTTCGCAAACTCCTTTCCAACCAGCGACAGTCCCTCGTAAGTGTGAAACAGGAAGTTACTCGTAGCCGCCGGCATTATCCGTTAGCCTTTCGTTCGTTACGAATTCCCGGTTAATAAACGTCCGTGAAACTTTCTTGTCGCAAGCTAACGAGTTTAAACAGTCTCCTACAAACCCGATGCTCGTCGTCCCGATCTATCAGGATATCGTAACACCTGCCGATCGAGAATTTATAACGCGAAATCCGTCGTACTAATTCATCGCCTAAAGCCTTCGATACGTAATCGAAACGGACGAAATTCGTCAACATCGTTCAAATTTCGCGTGTAAAATATTCCACCGCGTCTTGCTCGCGTTACCGATTATCAATTTTCTAAGATAAGTATTTTCTAAGATAAGTTCATACTCGTAAAACACTCTCGAAAACTAAATCGCGTGAAGAACACATACACTGCGCATGTACCGGACAGATCGGAGCCTGGGGCAATCAGAAAATTGTCCAATCCTATTTTTCCCACACCCTAACGAGTGTTATATCGTTTTTACGAGAATGTTTACTGATAATACGCCAAAACAGCCGTACTTTTTAACGGCACCGATTGTTTAATCCAATTGGACAAACGGCCGTTAGGTCGGACTCGCAGCGAGCGCCGATACGTCGGCTCGCATCGTTCTGCAACGAGCTGCTGCCGCTGCTGCTGCCCGTCCAGATTTACGAGGCGATTTACAAATTGGCGGTTATTGTGCCCCGCGCGGAAATCAAACTGTCCTGTAAATCAAAACGTCTGCCAGCGTTCATTAAACGTCAGGCAAATCCCGGAAATCGGTCGTCGCAACTCGACCCACCGCGGCCTGTCCACCGCCTCTACCTCCGTCATTGCACCCTCTCTTTCTCGACCCACTGCGTTTCCGTTTCCGCCGGTAGTCTCCGCGCGCCGATACACGCACCACGCCAGACCATAACCAGGCTAGAGCCAGGCCAGAGCCAGGCCAGAGCCAGGCCAGAGCCAGACATTAGCGTGCGTCCTGAATTCACCGTGCATTCGTTCGCAAAAAGTCGTAAACCATTTTTCCTCTCTCCCTTCCCTCTCTGCCTCTCCTCTCTTCCGTCCTGTATACACGGCGGACAACGAAATAACTGAACATACGCGCGGAGACCGAAAGGGCGTCGTCGAAAATAATCGTTTAATCTGCGCGCCTGCGACGAAATCCCGATTTAGTCCGTTCCCGACGTCGTCGGTTTATTTTTACAGCGGACGATGGTCCGTTAAAGAGATTGCTTCTCGTTGCTCGCTTGCCCATGAATTTGAATCAACGGGGAAACTGGGTGAAACAGATTTCGTAAATCTCGCGGTTACCTTCAACGGAAATGACTGAAAATTGATCGTGACTGTGAGTCAGGATCGAGATGCTTATGGGATTCGCGTCGAGACTGACGATACCGGGGTTAATTTATTCGAAAGCGTAAGATATAGGCTATAATAGGATAGAATAGTGGTTCAAGCCGGATCTCGTAGTTTAATGGCAGGTTCGTGCGGTGTTCGTAACAAACCTAACTGAAAAATGTTCACGTAATTGCTATCGTACGATGGAAATCACGTTCGTAAGTGTAAACCAACAGTGCTCGACACCATTGCAATGTGATCTGTTCCTCTTTTTTTTTTTTTTTTTTT